>NW_027489212.1:0-71155 GCF_050948215.1 Halictus rubicundus | reverse complement strand
AGGATAGAGGATAGGGTAGGATAAAGCATAGGATAGGATAGAGGATAGGATAGGATAGAGGGGAGGGAGGGGGGGATGTAGGGAGGGAGGGTAGGTAGGAGAGTAGGAGGGGAGGGGTGAGAGGGAGGGGAGGGAGGAGGGTAGGGGAGGGGAGAGTGAGGAGGGAGGGGAGGAGGAAGGGGAGGGGTGGAGGGAGGAGGGGAGAGGGGAGAGGGAGGGAGAGAAGAGGAGGAGGTGAGAGGAGGGGAGGGGTGAGGGGAGGAGGTAGGGAGG
The DNA here is from genome assembly GCF_050948215.1 of Halictus rubicundus. Classification (NCBI taxonomy): domain Eukaryota; kingdom Metazoa; phylum Arthropoda; class Insecta; order Hymenoptera; family Halictidae; genus Halictus; species Halictus rubicundus. The sequence goes on along the minus strand of NW_027489212.1, from coordinate 70,882 downwards.
AAGGTAGGAGGGAGAGGGTGGAGAGGAGAGGGAGAGGGGAGAGGAGGGAGAGGGGGGAGATAGGAGGGAGAGGAGGGAGGTAGGAAGGGAAGGGAGGAGGAGAGAGGAGGGGAGGTAGGGAGAGGAGAGAGGAGGAGGAGGGGAGAGAGAGGAGGGAGAGGAGTGGGGATGGAGGAGGGAGAGAGAGAGAGGTAGAGGGAGAGGGATATGTGACTTCTGTCTTGTTTCTGGCCTGCTACTTGTCTTTGCTTCTTGTGTCCGGTCTTTCTTGTCTGTCTTTGTGCTACTATTCTACGTCTTTTTCTGTCTCTTCTTCTAGCGTCTTTCCTTCCTTTCCTTTCCTTTCTCTCTTTTTTCTTCTTCTTTTCTCTCGCTCTTCTTGCTCTTTCTACTTCGTCTCGTTTTTCTTTGTTGCTTTCGTTCTGCTCCTTCTTCACTTTCTCTTCTCTCTTCTCTTTCTTCTTTTCTTCTCTTTCTTCTTCCTTCCTGTTCTCGTTTTCTTACTTCTTTTTCTCTTCTCTCTTCTTTTTCTCTTCTCTGCTTCGTTCTTCTCTCTTTCTTCTACTCTTCTTCTCTTCACTTTCTCTGTTCTTCTCTCGTCTCTTCTACTTCTCTCTTTCAGCTTCTCACTTCACTCTTCTCTTCACTTCACTTCACTCTTCACTTCACTTCTTCTTCTTCACTTCACTTCTCTTCACTTCACTTCACGTCTTCACTTCACTTCCCTCTTCACTTCACTTCACTCTTCACTTCACTTCACTCTTCACTTCACTTCACTCTTCACTTCACTTCACTCTTCACTTCACTGCACTCTTCTTCACTTACTCCTCACTTCACTTCACTCTTCACTTCACGTCACTCTGCACTTCACTTCACTCTTCACGTTCACCTTCACTCTTCACTTCACTTCACTCTCCACTTCACTTCACTCTTCACTTTACTTCACTCTTCACTTCACCGCACTCTTCCCTTCACTTCACTCTCTCGTCACTCACTCTCCACGTCACTACACTCTTTCACTCCACTCACTCTTACTTCACTTCACTCTTCACTTCACTTCACTCTTCACTTCACTTCACCCTTCACTTCACCCTTCACTTCACTCTTCACTTCACTTAACTCTTCACTTCACTCCACTCTTCACTTCACTTCACTCTTCACTGCACTCTCACTCTGCACTTCACTTCACTCTTCACTTCACTTCACTTCTTCACTTCACTTCACTCTTCACTTCACTGCACTCTTCACTTCACTTCACTCTTCACTTCACTTCACTCTTTACTTGACTCCAAATTCACTTCACCCTTCACTCCACTGCACTCTACCCTTCACTTCACTCGTCCATTTCACTTCACTCTTCACAACACTTTACTCTTCACTTCACTTCACTCCTCACTTCACTTCACTCTTCACTTCACTTCACTTCACTCTTCACTTCACGTTACTGCTTCACTTCACTTCTCTCTTCACTTCACTTCACTCCTCACTCCACTTCACTCTTCACTTCACGTCACTCTTCACTTCACTTCACTCTTCACTTCACGTTAACCTCTTCACTTCACTTCACTCTTCACTTCACTTCACGTCTTCACGTCACTCTTCTCTTCACTTCACGCTTTACTCTCACTTCACTCTTCACTTCACTTCACTCTTCACTTCACGTTCACTCTTCACTTCACTTCTACTCGTCACTTCACTGTCACCCTCCACTTCACTTCACTCTCACTTCACTTCACTCTTCACTTCACTTCACTCTTCACTTCACTTCACTCTTCACTTCACTTCACTCCTCACTTAACTTCACTCTTCACTTCACTTGCACTCTTCACTTCACTTCACTCTCCACTTCACTTCACTCTTCACTTCACTTCACCCTCTCACTTCACTTCACTCTTCACTTCACTTCACTCTTCACCTTCACTTCACTCTTCACTTCCCTTCACTCTTAACTGTCACTACACTCTTCACTTCACTTCACTCTTCACTTCACTTCACTCTTCTCTTCACTTCACTCTTCACTTTCACGTCACTTCTTCACTTCACTTCACTCTTCACTTCACTTCACTCTTCACTTCACCTTACTCCTTCACTTCACTTCACTCTCCACTTCACTTCACTCTTCACTTCACTTCACTCTTCACTTCACCTCACTCTTCACTTCACTTCACTCTCCACTTCACTTACCCTTCACTTCACTTCACTCTTCACTTCACCTCACTCTTCACTTCACTTCACTCTTCACACTCACTTCACTCTCCACTTCACATCACTCTTCACTTCCACTTCACTCTTTACTTCACTTCACTCTTCACTTCACTTCACTCTTCACTTCACTTCACCTCTTCACTTCACCCTTCACTTCACTCTTCACTTCACTTAACTCTTCACTTCACTTCCACTCTTCACTTTCACGTTCACTCTTCACTCTTCACTTCACTTCACTCTTCACTTCACGTCACTCTTCACTTCACTTCACTCTTCACTTCACTTCACTCTTCACTTCACTGCACTCTTCACTTCACTTCACTCTTACTTTACTCCAATTCACTTCACCCTTCACTCCACTTCACTCTACCCTTCACTTCACTCTCCATTCACTTCACTCTTCACAACACTTTACTCTTCACTTCACTTTCACTCCTCACTTCACTTCACTCTTCACTTCACTTCACTTCACTCTTCACTTCACTTTACTCTTCACTTCACTTCACTCTTCACTTCACTTCACTCCTCACTTCACTTCACTCTTCAATTCACTTCACTCCTACTTACTCCACATTCACTTCACCCTTCACTCCACTTCACTCTCCACTCACTTCACTCTTCACTTCACTTCACTCTTGTACTTCACTTCACTCTTCACATCACTTCACTCTTCACTTCACTTCACTTCACTTCACTCTTCACTTCACTTCACTTCACTCTTCACTTCACTTCACTCTTCAATTCACTTCACTCCTACTTTACTCCACATTCACTTCACCCTTCACTCCACTTCACTCTCCACTTCACTTCCACTCTTCACTTCACTTCACTCTTACTTCACTTCACTCTTCACTTCACTTCACTCTTCACTTCACTTTCACTCTTCACTTCACTTCACTCTTCACTTCACTTCACTCTTCACTTCACTTCACTCTTTACTTTACTCCAAATTCACTTCACCCTTCACTCCACTTCACTCTACCCTTCACTTCACTCTCCATTTCACTTCACTCTTCACAACACTTACTCTTCACTTCACTTCACTCCTCACTTCACTTCACTCTTCACTTCACTTCACTTCACTCTTCACTTCACTTTACTCTTCACTTCACTTCACTCTTCACTTCACTTCACTCCTCACTCCACTTCACTCATCACTTCACTTCACTCTTCACTTCACTTCACTCTTCACTTCACTTAACCCTTCACTTCACTTCACTCTTCACTTCACTTCACTCTTCACTTCACTTTACTCTTCACTTCACTCTTTACTTCACTTCACTCTTCACTTCACTTCACTCTTCACTTCACTTCACTCTTCACTTCCCTTCACTCTTAACTTCACTTCACTCTTCACTTCACGTTCACCTCTTCCACTTCACCTCACTCTTCTCTTCACTTTACTCTTCACTTCACTTCACTCTTCACTTCACTTCACTCTTCACTTCACTTCACTCTTCACTTCACTTCACTCTTCACTTCACTTCACTCTTCACTTCACTTCACTCTTCACTTCACTTTACTCCTCACTTCACTTCACGCTCCACTTCACTTCACTCTTCACTTCACTTCACTCTTCACTTCACCTCACTCTTCACTTCACTTCACTCTCCACTTCACTTTACTCTTCACTTCACTTCACTCTTCACTTCACCTCACTCTTCACTTCACTTCACTCTTCACTTCACTTCACTCTCCACTTCACAACACTCTTCACTCCACTTCACTCTTTACTTCACTTCACTCTTCACTTCACTTCACTCTTCACTCCACTTCACCCTTCACTTCACCCTTCACTTCACTCTGCACTTCACTTAACTCTTCACTTCACTCCACTCTTCACTTCACTTCACTCCTCACTTCACTTCACTCTTCACTCTTCACTTCACTTCACTCTTCACTTCACTTCACTCTTCACTTCACTTCACTCTTCACTTCACTTCAGCTCTTCACTTCACTTCACTCTTCACTTCACTTCACTCTTCACTTCACTTCACTCTTCACTTCACTTCACTCTTCACTTCACTTCACTCTTTACTTTACTCCTAAATTCACTTCACCCTTCACTCCACTTCACTCTACCCTTCACTTCACTCTCCATTTCACTTCACTCTTCACAACACCTTACTCTTCACTTCACTTCACTCCTCACTTCACTTCACTCTTCACTTCACTTCACTTCACTCTTCACTTCACTTTACTCTTCACTTCACTTCACTCTTCACTTCACTTCACTCCTCACTCCACTTCACTCTTCACTTCACTTCACCTTCACTTCACTTCACTTCACTTCACTCTTCACTTCACTCACTTCACTCTTCACTTCACTTTACTCCTCACTTCACTTCTCTCTCACTTCACTTCACTCTTCACTTCACTTCACTCTTCACTTCACCTTCACTCTTCACTTCACTTCACTCTCCACTTCACTTCACTCTTCACTTCACTTCACTCTTCACTTCACTTCACTCTTCACTTCACCCTTCACTTCACTCTTCACTTCACTTACTCTTCACTTCACTCCTCTTCACTTCACTTCACTCTTCACTTCACTTCACTCTTCACTCTTCACTTCACTTCACTTCACTCTCACTTCACTTCACTCTACACTTCACTTCACTTCACTCTTCACTTCACTTCACTCTTCACTTCACTTCACTCTTCACTTCACTTCACTCTTCACTTCACTTCACTCTTCACTTCACTTCACTCTTCACTTCACTTCACTCTTCACTTCACTTCACTCTTACTTTACTCTAAATTCACTTCACCTTCACTCCACTTCACTCTTCCCTTCACTTCACTCTCATTTCACTTCACTCTTCACATCACTTTACTCTTCACTTCACTTCACTCTCACTTCACTTCACTCTTCACTTCACTTCACTCTTCACTTCACTTTACTCTTCACTTCACTCTTTACTTCACTTCACTCTCACTTCACTTCACTCTTCACTTCACTTCACTCTTCACTTCCATTCACTCTTAACTTCACTTCACTCTCACTTCACTTCACTCTTCACTGCACCTCACTCTTCTCTTCACTTTACTCTTTCACTTCACTTCACTCTTCACGTCACTTCACTCTTCACTTCACTTCACTCTTCACTTCACTTCACTCTTCACTTCACTTCACTCTTCACTTCACTTTACTCCTCACTTCACTTCACTCTCACTTCACTTCACTCTTCACTTCACTTCACTCTTCACTTCACCTCACTCTTCACTTCACTTCACTCTTCACTTCACTTTACTCTTCACTTCACTTCACTCTCACTTCACTCACTCTTCACTTCACTTCACTCTCACTTCACTTCACTCTCACTTCACTTCACTCTTCACTTCACTTCACTCTTCACTTCACTTCACTCTTCACTTCACTTCACTCTTCACTTCACTTCACCCTTCACTTCACTTCACTCTTCACTTCACTTCACTCTTCACTTCACTTCACTCTTCACTTCACTTCACTCTTCACTTGCACTTCACTCTTCACTTCACTTCACTCTTCACTTCACTTCACTCTTCACTTCACTTCACTCTTACTTTACTCCAAATTCACTTCACCCTTCACTCCACTTCACTCTACCCTTCACTTCACTCTCCATTCACTTCACTCTTCACTACACTTTCTCTTCACTTCACTTCACTCCTGCACTTCACTTCACTCTTCACTTCACTTCACTTCACTCTTCACTTCACTTTACTCTTCACTTCACTTCACTCTTCACTTCACTTCACTCTTCACTTCACTTCACTCTCCACTTCACAACACTCTTCACTCCACTTCACTCTTACTTCACTTCACTCTTCACTTCACTTCACTCTTCACTTCACTTTACTCTTCACTTCACTTCACTCTTCACTTCACTTCACTCTCACTCCACTTCACTCTTCACTTCACTTCACTCTTCACTTCACTTCACTTCACTTCTCTCTTCTTCACTTCACTTCACTTCTCTTCACTTCACTTCACTTCACTCTTCACTTCACTTCACTCTTCAATTCACTTCACTCCTACTTTACTCCACATTCACTTCTCCCTTCACTCCACTTCACTCTCCACTTCACTTCACTCTTCACTTCACTTCACTCTTCACTTCACTTCACTCTTCACTTCACTTCACTCTTCACTTCACTTCACTCTTCACTTCACTCACTCTTCACTTCACTTCACTCTTAACTTCACTACACTCTTCACTTCACTTCACTCTTCACTTCACAACACTCTTCACTTCACTTCACTCTTTACTTCACTTCACTCTTCACTTCACTTCACTCTTCACTTCACTTCACCCTTCACTTCACTTCACTCTTCACTTCACTTCACCCTTCACTTCACCCTTCACTTCACTCTTCACTTCACTTAACTCTTCACTTCACTCCACTCTTCACTTCACTTCACTCTTCACTTCACTTCACTCTTCACTCTTCACTCTTCACTTCACTTCACTCTTCACTTCACTTCACTCTTCACTTCACCTCACTCTTCACTTCACTTCACTCTTCACTTCACTTCACTCTTCACTTCACTTCACTTCACTTCACTCTTCACTTCACTTCACTTCACTCTTCACTTCACTTTACTCCTCACTTCACTTCACTCTCCACTTCACTTCACTCTTCACTTCACTTCACTCTTCACTTCACTTCACTCTCCACTTCACAACACTCTTCACTCCACTTCACTCTTTACTTCACTTCACTCTTCACTTCACTTCACTCTTCACTTCACTTTACTCTTCACTTCACTTCACTCTTCACTTCACTTCACTCCTCACTCCACTTCACTCTTCACTTCACTTCACTCTTCACTTCACTTCACTTCACTTCACTCTTCACTTCACTTCACTTCACTCTTCACTTCACTTCACTCTTCAATTCACTTCACTCCTACTTTACTCCACATTCACTTCACCCTTCACTCCACTTCAATCTCCATCTTCACTTCACTCTTCACTTCACTTCACTCTTCACTTCCCTTCACTCTTCACTTCACTTCACTCTTCACTTCACTTCACTCTTCACTTCACTTCACTCTTCACAACACTTTACTCTTCACTTCACTCTTCACTTCACTTCACTTTCCACTTCACTTCACTCTTCACTTCACTTCACTCTTCACTTCACTTTACTCTTCACTTCACTTCACTCTTCACTTCACTTCACTCTTCACTTCACTTCACTCTTCACTTCACTTCACTCTTAACTTCACTACACTCTTCACTTCACTTCACTCTTCACTTCACAACACTCTTCACTTCACCTCACTCTTTACTTCACTTCACTCTCCACTTCACTTCACTCTTCACTTCACTTCACTCTTCACTTCACTTTACTCTTCACTTCACTTCACTCTTCACTTCACTTCACTCTTCACTTCACTTCACTCTTCACTTCACTTCACTCTTCACTTCACTTCACTCTTCACTTCACTTCACTCTTAACTTCACTACACTCTTCACTTCACTTCACTCTTCACTTCACAACACTCTTCACTTCACTTCACTCTTACTTCACTTCACTCTTCACTCTTCACTTCACTTCACTCTTCACTTCACTTCACTCTTCACTTCACTTCACTCTTCACTTCACTTCACTCTTCACTTCACTTCACTCTTTACTTCACTCCACTCTTCACTTCACTTCACTCTTCACTTCACTTCACTCTTCACTCTTCACTTCACTTCACTCTTCACTTCACTTCACTCTTCACTTCACTTCACTCTTCACTTCACTTCACTCTTTACTTTACTCCAAATTCACTTCACTCCATCACTCCACTGCACTCTACCCTTCACTTCACTCTCCATTTCACTTCACTCTTCACAACACTTTACTCTTCACTTCACTCCACTCCTCACTTCACTTCACTCTTCACTTCACTTCACTTCACTCTTCACTTCACTTTACTCTTCACTTCACTTCCCTCTTTACTTTACTCCAAATTCACTTCACCCTTCACTCCACTTCACTCTCCACTTCACTTCACTCTTCACAACACTTTACTCTTCACTTCACTCTTCACTTCACTTCACTCTCCACTTCACTTCACTCTTCACTTCACTTCACTCATCACTTCACTTTACTCTTCACTTCACTTCACTCTTCACTTCACTTCACTCTTCACTTCACTTCACTCTTCACTTCACTTCACTCTTCACTTCACTTCACTCTTAACTTCACTACACTCTTCACTTCACTTCACTCTTCACTTCACAACACTCTTCACTTCACTTCACTCTTTACTTCACTTCACTCTCCACTTCACTTCACTCTTCACTTCACTTCACTCTTCACTTCACTTCACTCTTCACTTCACTTCACTCTTCACTTCACTTCACTCTTCACTTCACTTCACTCTTCACTTCACTTCACTCTTAACTTCACTACACTCTTCACTTCACTTCACTCTTCACTTCACAACACTCTTCACTTCACTTCACTCTTTACTTCACTTCACTCTTCACTTCACTCCAACTCTTCACTTCACTTCACCCTTCACTTCTCTTTACTTCACTTCACTCTTCACTTCACTTCACTCTTCACTTCACTTCACCCTTCACTTCACCCTTCACTTCACTCTTCACTTCACTTAACTCTTCACTTCACTTCCACTCTTCACTTCACTTCACTCTTCACTTCACTTCACTCTTCACTCTTCACTTCACTTCACTCTTCACTTCACTTCACTCTTCACTTCACTTCACTCTTCACTTCACTTCACTCTTCACTTCACTTCACTCTTCACTTCACTTCACTCTTTACTTTACTCCAAATTCACTTCACCCATCACTCCACTTCACTCTACCCTTCACTTCACTCTCCATTTCACTTCACTCTTCACAACACTTTACTCTTCACTTCACTTCACTCCTCACTTCACTTCACTCTTCACTTCACTTCACTTCACTCTTCACTTCACTTACTCTTCACTTCACTCCCTCTTTACTTTCTTCACTCTTCACTTCACTTCACTCTTAACTTCACTACACTCTTCACTTCACTTCACTCTTCACTTCACAACACTCTTCACTTCACTTCACTCTTTACTTCACTTCACTCTCCACTTCACTTCACTCTTCACTTCACTTCACTCTTCACTTCACTTTACTCTTCACTTCACTTCACTCTTCACTTCACTTCACTCTACACTTCACTTCACTCTTCACTCACTTCACTCTTCACTTCACTTCACTCTTCACTTCACTTCACTCTTAACTTCACTACACTCTTCACTTCACTTCACTCTTCACTTCACAACACTCTTCACTTCACTTCACTCTTTACTTCACTTCACTCTTCACTTCACTTCACTCTTCACTTCACTTCACCCTTCACTTCACTCTTTACTTCACTTCACTCTTCACTTCACTTCACTCTTCACTTCACTTCACCCTTCACTTCACTCTTTACTTCACTTCACTCTTCACTTCACTTCACTCTTCACTTCACTTCACTCTTCACTTCACTTCACTCTTCACTTCACTTCACTCTTCTCTTCACTTCACTCAACACTTCACTTCACTCTTCACTTCACTTTACTCCTCACTTCACTTCACTCTCCACTTCACTTCACTCTTCACTTCACTTCACTCTTCACTTCACCTCACTCTTCACTTCACTTCACTCTCCACTTCACTTCACTCTTCACTTCACTTCACTCTTCACTTCACCTCACTCTTCACTTCACTTCACTCTTCACTTCACTTCACTCTCCACTTCACAACACTCTTCACTCCACTTCACTCCTTACTTCACTTCACTCTTCACTTCACTTCACTCTTCACTTCACTTCACCCTTCACTTCACCCTTCACTTCACTCTTCACTTCACTTAACTCTTCACTTCACTCCACTCTTCACTTCACGTCACTCTTCACTTCACTTCACTCTTCACTCTTCACTCTTCACTTCACTTCACTTTCACTTCACTCTTCACTTCACTTCACTTCACTCTTCACTTCACTTCACTCTTCAATTCACTTCACTCCTACGTTACTCCACATTCACTTCACCCTTCACTCCACTTCACTCTCCACTTCACTTCACTCTTCACTTCACTTCACTCTTCACTTCACTTCACTCTTCACTTCACTTCACTCTTCACTTCACTTCACTCTTCACTTCACTCCACTCTTCACTTCACTTCACTCTTAACTTCACTACACTCTTCACTTCACTTCACTCTTCACTTCACAACACTCTTCACTTCACTTCACTCTTTACTTCACTTCACTCTTCACTTCACTTCACTCTTCACTTCACTTCACCCTTCACTTCACTTCACTCTTCACTTCACTTCACCCTTCACTTCACCCTTCACTTCACTCTTCACTTCACTTAACTCTTCACTTCACTCCACTCTTCACTTCACTTCACTCTTCACTTCACTTCACTCTTCACTCTTCACTCTTCAGCTTCACTTCACTCTTCACTTCACTTCACTCTTCACTTCACCTCACTCTTCACTTCACTTCACTCTTCACTTCACTTCACTCTTCACTTCACTTCACTTCACTTCACTCTTCACTTCACTTCACTTCACTCTTCACTTCACTTTACTCCTCACTTCACTTCACTCTCCACTTCACTTCACTCTTCACTTCACTTCACTCTTCACTTCACCTCACTCTTCACTTCACTTCACTCTTCACTTCACTTCACTCTCCACTTCACAACACTCTTCACTCCACTTCACTCTTTACTTCACTTCATTCTTCACTTCACTTCACTCTTCACTTCACTTTACTCTTCACTTCACTTTACTCTTCACTTCACTTCCCTCTTTACTTTACTCCAAATTCACTTCACCCTTCACTCCACTTCACTCTCCACTTCACTTCACTCTTCACAACACTTTACTCTTCACTTCACTCTTCACTTCACTTCACTCTCCACTTCACTTCACTCTTCACTTCACTTCACTCTTCACTTCACTTTACTCTTCACTTCACTTCACTCTTCACTTCACTTCACTCTTCACTTCACTTCACTCTTCACTTCACTTCACTCTTCACTTCACTTCACTCTTAACTTCACTACACTCTTCACTTCACTTCACTCTTCACTTCACAACACTCTTCACTTCACTTCACTCTTTACTTCACTTCACTCTCCACTTCACTTCACTCTTCACTTCACTTCACTCTTCACTTCACTTTACTCTTCACTTCACTTCACTCTTCACTTCACTTCACTCTTCACTTCACTTCACTCTTCACTTCACTTCACTCTTCACTTCACTTCACTCTTAACTTCACTACACTCTTCACTTCACTTCACTCTTCACTTCACAACACTCTTCACTTCACTTCACTCTTTACTTCACTTCACTCTTCACTTCACTTCACTCTTCACTTCACTTCACCCTTCACTTCACTCTTTACTTCACTTCACTCTTCACTTCACTTCACTCTTCACTTCACTTCACCCTTCACTTCACCCTTCACTTCACTCTTCACTTCACTTAACTCTTCACTTCACTCCACTCTTCACTTCACTTCACTCTTCACTTCACTTCACTCTTCACTCTTCACTTCACTTCACTCTTCACTTCACTTCACTCTTCACTTCACTTCACTCTTCACTTCACTTCACTCTTCACTTCACTTCACTCTTTACTTTACTCCAAATTCACTTCACCCATCACTCCACTTCACTCTACCCTTCACTTCACTCTCCATTTCACTTCACTCTTCACAACACTTTACTTCTTCACTTCACTCCACTCCTCACTTCACTTCACTCTTCACTTCACTTCACTTCACTCTTCACTTCACTTTACTCTTCACTTCACTTCCCTCTTTACTTTACTCCAAATTCACTTCACCCTTCACTCCACTTCACTCTCCACTTCACTTCACTCTTCACAACACTTTACTCTTCACTTCACTCTTCACTTCACTTCACTCTCCACTTCACTTCACTCTTCACTTCACTTCACTCTTCACTTCACTTTACTCTTCACTTCACTTCACTCTTCACTTCACTTCACTCTTCACTTCACTTCACTCTTCACTTCACTTCACTCTTCACTTCACTTCACTCTTAACTTCACTACACTCTTCACTTCACTTCACTCTTCACTTCACAACACTCTTCACTTCACTTCACTCTTTACTTCACTTCACTCTCCACTTCACTTCACTCTTCACTTAACTTCACTCTTCACTTCACTTCACTCTTCACTTCACTCTTCACTTCACTTAACTCTTCACTTCACTCCACTCTTCACTTCACTTCACTCTTCACTTCACTTCACTCTTCACTCTTCACTTCACTCTTCACTTCACTTCACTCTTCACTTCACTTCACTCTTCACTTCACTTCACTCTTCACTTCACTTCACTCTTCACTTCACTTCACTCTTTACTTTACTCCAAATTCACTTCACCCATCACTCCACTTCACTCTACCCTTCACTTCACTCTCCATTTCACTTCACTCTTCACAACACTTTACTCTTCACTTCACTTCACTCCTCACTTCACTTCACTCTTCACTTCACTTCACTTCACTCTTCACTTCACTTTACTCTTCACTTCACTTCCCTCTTTACTTTACTTCACTCTTCACTTCACTTCACTCCTCACTTCACGTTCACTCTTCACTTCACTTCACTTCACTCTTCACTTCACTTTACTCTTCACTTCACTTCCCTCTTTACTTTACTTCACTCTTCACTTCACTTCACTCTTAACTTCACTACACTCTTCACTTCACTTCACTCGTCACTTCACAACACTCTTCACTTCACTTCACTCTTTACTTCACTTCACTCTCCACTTCACTTCACTCTTCACACACACCCCCCCCCCCCCTGCTTCGTCTTCCCCTCTCTCTCACCACACACCACACCACAACACACACCACACCACCCCACACACCACACCACACCACACACCACACCACACCACACACCACACCACACCACACACCACACCACCCCACACACCACACCACACCACACACCACCCCACCCCACATACCACACCACACCACACCCCACACCACACCACACACCACACCACACCACACCACACACCACACCACACTACACACCACACCACACCACACACCACCCCACCCCTCATACCACACCACTCCACACCCACACCTCACCACTCACCACACCACACCACACCACACACCACACCACACTACACACCACACCACACCACGTCCCCTCACCACTCCACACACCACACCCCAACTCACTCCACACCAGTACCACTACCTCAGCTCTCCATACTCCACACCCCCATCACCCCTCCCCACACACCACACCACTCCTCACACCACACCTCACCACTCTACCACACCACTCCACACACCACACCACACCACACACCAAACCTCACCTCACACCTCACCACTCCACACTCCACACCACACCACTCACCTCACCACTCCTCAATCTCCAAACCTCACCCCTCACCACTCCTCACTCCACACCTCACACCTATCCTCACCTCACCTCACCAACCTCTCTCAATCCACTCCACTACCCACCTACCCTCAACCACTACCTATCCTCTCAACTCACCTATCCACTCTCCACACCAAACCTCACACCTAACCTCACCTCTATCCACACCACTCCTCTAACCTAACCTAACCTCACATCCTAACCTCATCCTCAATCCTATCCTATCCTCTACTCCTATCCACTCCACTCCCTCATCCTATCCTCTACCTCTCCTATCCACTACCAATCCTATCTCTATCCTATCCTATCCTCTATCCTAACCTCTACCCTATAATATCCTCTATCCTATCCTATTCTCTATCCTATGCTATCCTGTATCCTATCCAACATCTACCCTACCCTCTGTCCTATCCTATCCTCTACCCTATCCTATCCTCTATCCTATCCTATCCTATCCTCTATCCTATCCTATCTTCTATGCTATCCTATCCTCTACCCTATAATATCCTCTATCCTATCCCATTCTCTATCCTATCCTGTACTCTATCCTATGCTATCATGTATCCTATCCAAATTCTACCCTACCCTCTATCCTATCCTATCCTCTATCCTATCCTATCCTCTATCCTATCCTATCCTCTATCCTATCCTATCCTCTATCCTATCCTATCCTCTATCCTCTATCCTATCCTATCCTCTATCCTATCCTATCCTCTATGCTATCCTATCCTCTAACCTATCCTATCCTCTATCCTATCCTTTATCCTATCCTTTATCCTAGCCTATCCTCTATCCTATCCTATCCTCTATCCTATCCTACCCTCTATCCTATCCTTTATCCTATCCTATCCTCTATCCTATCCTATCCTCTATCCTATCCTACCCTCTATCCTATCCTATCCTCTATAATATCCTATCCTCTATCCTATCCTATCCTCTATACTATCCTAACCTCTATCCTATCCTATCCTCTATCCTATCCTATCCTCTATCCTATCCTATCCTCTATCCTATCCTATCCTCTATCCTATCCTATCCTCTACCCTATCCTATCCTCTATCCTATCCTATCCTCTATCCTATCCTATTCTCTATCCTATCCTACCCTCTATCCTATCCTATCCTCTATAATATCCTATCCTCTATCCTATCCTATCCTCTATACTATCCTAACCTCTATCCTATCCTATCCTCTATCCTATCCTATCCTCTATCCTATCCTATCCTCTATCCTATCCTATCCTCTATCCTATCCTATCCTCTACCCTATCCTATCCTCTATCCTATCCTATCCTCTATCCTATCCTATTCTCTATCCTATCCTATCCTCTATCCTATCCTCTACCCTATAATATCCTCTATCCTATCCTATTCTCTATCCTATGCTATCCTGTATCCTATCCAAATTCTACCCTACCCTCTGTCCTATCCTATCCTCTACCCTATCCTATCCTCTACCCTATCCTATCCTCTATCCTATCCTATCCTCCATCCTATCCTACCCTCTATCCTATTCTATCCTCTATAATATCCTATGCTCTATCCTATCCTATCCTCTATCCTATCCTATCCTCTATCTTATCCTATCCTCTATCCTATCCTATCCTCTATCCTATCCTATTCTCTATCCTATCCTATCTTCTACCCTATCCTATCCTCTATCCTATCCTATCCTATCCTCTATCCTATCCTATCCTATCCTATCCTCTATCCTATCCTATCCTCTATCCTATCCTATCCTCTATCGTATCCTATCCTCTATCCTATCCTATCCTCTATCCTATCCTATCCTCTATCCTCTATCCTCTATCCTATCCTATCCTCTATCCTATCCTATCCTCTATGCTATCCTATCCTCTAACCTATCCTATCCTCTATCCTATCCTTTATCCTATCCTTTATCCTATCCTATCCTCTATCCTATCCTATCCTTTATCCTATCCTATCCTCTATCCTATCCTATCCTCTATCCTATCCTACCCTCTATCCTATCCTATCCTCTATAATATCCTATCCTCTATCCTATCCTATCCTCTATACTATCCTAACCTCTATCCTATCCTATCCTCTATTCTATCCTATCCTCTATCCTATCCTATCCTCTATCCTATCCTATCCTCTATCTATCCTATCCTCTATCCTATCCTATCCTCTATCCTATCCTATGCTCTATCCTATGCTATCCTGTATCCTATCCATATTCTACCCTACGTCTATCCTATCCAATCCTCTATCCTATCCTATCCTCTATCCTATCCTATCCTATCCTCTATCCTATCCTATCCTATCCTATCCTCTATCCTCTATCCTCTATCCTATCCTATCCTCTATCCTATCCTATCCTCTATGCTATCCTATCCTCTAACCTATCCTATCCTCTATCCTATCCTTTATCCTATCCTTTATCCTATCCTATCCTCTATCCTATCCTATCCTCTATCCTATCCTACCGTCTATCCTATTCTATCCTCTATAATATCCTATGCTCTATCCTATCCTATCCTCTATCCTATCCTATCCTCTATCTTATCCTATCCTCTATCCTATCCTATCCTCTATCCTATCCTATTCTCTATCCTATCCTATCCTCTATCTTATCCTATCCTCTATCCTATCCTATCCTCTATCCTATCCTATTCTCTATCCTATCCTATCTTCTACCCTATCCTATCCTCTATCCTATCCTATAATCTATCCTATCCTCTCCTCTATCCTATCCTATCCTCTATCCTATCCTATCCTCTATCCTATCCTATCCTCTATCCTATCCTATCCTCTATCCTATCCTACCCTCTATCCTATCCTTTATCCTATCCTATCCTCTATCCTATCCTATCCTCTATCCTATCCTACCCTCTATCCTATCCTTTATCCTATCCTATCCTCTATCCTATCCTATCCTCTATCCTATCCTACCCTCTATCCTATCCTATCCTCTATAATATCCTATCCTCTATCCTATCCTATCCTCTATACTATCCTAACCTCTATCCTATCCTATCCTCTATCCTATCCTATCCTCTATCCTATCCTATCCTCTATCCTATCCTATACTCTATCCTATCCTATCCTCTATCCTATCCTATCCTCTACCCTATCCTATCCTCTATCCTATCCTATCCTCTATCCTATCCTATTCTCTATCCTATCCTACCCTCTATCCTATCCTATCCTCTATAATATCCTATCCTCTATCCTATCCTATCCTCTATACTATCCTAACCTCTATCCTATCCTATCCTCTATCCTACCCTACCCTCTGTCCTATCCTATCCTCTACCCTATCCTATCCTCTATCCTATCCTATCCTATCCTCTATCCTATCCTATCTTCTATCCTATCCTATCCTCGACCCTATAATATCCTCTATCCTATCCCATTCTCTATCCTATCCTGTACTCTATCCTATGCTATCATGTATCCTATCCAAATTCTACCCTACCCTCTATCCTATCCTATCCTCTATCCTATCCTATCCTCTATGCCTATCCTATCCTCTATCCTATCCTATCCTCTATCCTATCCTATCCTCTATCCTATCCTATCCTCTATCCTCTATCCTATCCTATCCTCTATCCTATCCTATCCTCTATGCTATCCTATCCTCTAACCTATCCTATCCTCTATCCTATCCTTTATCCTATCCTTTATCCTAGCCTATCCTCTATCCTATCCTATCCTCTATCCTATCCTACCCTCTATCCTATCCTTTATCCTATCCTATCCTCTAATTCTATCCTATCCTCTATCCTATCCTACCCTCTATCCTATCCTATCCTCTATAATATCCTATCCTCTATCCTATCCTATCCTCTATACTATCCTAACCTCTATCCTATCCTATCCTCTATCCTATCCTATCCTCTATCCTATCCTATCCTCTATCCTATCCTATCCTCTATCCTATCCTATCCTCTATCCTATCCTATCCTCTATCCTATCCTATTCTCTATCCTATCCTACCCTCTATCCTATCCTATCCTCTATAATATCCTATCCTCTATCCTATCCTATCCTCTATACTATCCTAACCTCTATCCTATCCTATCCTCTATCCTATCCTATCCTCTATCCTATCCTATCCTCTATCCTATCCTATCCTCTATCCTATCCTATCCTCTACCCTATCCTATCATCTATCCTATCCTATCCTCTATCCTATCCTATTCTCTATCCTATCCTATCCTCTATCCTATCCTCTACCCTATAATATCCTCTATCCTATCCTATTCTCTATCCTATGCTATCCTGTATCCTATCCAAATTCTACCCTACCCTCTGTCCTATCCTATCCTCTACCCTATCCTATCCTCTATCCTATCCTATCCTATCCTCTATCCTATCCTATCTTCTATGCTATCCTATCCTCTACCCTATAATATCCTCTATCCTATCCCATTCTCTATCCTATCCTGTACTCTATCCTATGCTATCATGTATCCTATCCAAATTCTACCCTACCCTCTATCCTATCCTATCCTCTATCCTATCCTATCCTCTATCCTATCCTATCCTCTATCCTATCCTATCCTCTATCCTCTATCCTATCCTATCCTCTATCCTATCCTATCCTCTATGCTATCCTACCCTCTATCCTATCCTATCCTCTATCCTATCCTATCCTCTATCCTATCCTATCCTCTATCCTATCCTATCCTCTATCCTATCCTATCCTCTATCCTCTATCCTATCCTACCCTCTATCCTATCCTATCCTCTATAATATCCTATCCTCTATCCTATCCTATCCTCTATACTATCCTAACCTCTATCCTATCCTATCCTCTATCCTATCCTATCCTCTATCCTATCCTATCCTCTATCCTATCCTATCCTCTATCCTATCCTATCCTCTATCCTATCCTATCCTCTACCCTATCCTATCCTCTATCCTATCCTATCCTCTATCCTATCCTATTCTCTATCCTATCCTACCCTCTATCGTATCCTATCCTCTATAATATCCTATCCTCTATCCTATCCTATCCTCTATACTATCCTAACCTCTATCCTATCCTATCCTCTATCCTATCCTATCCTCTATCCTATCCTATCCTCTATCCTATCCTATCCTCTACCCTATCCTATCCTCTATCCTATCCTATCCTCTATCCTATCCTATTCCCTATCCTATCCTATCCTCTATCCTATCCTCTACCCTATAATATCCTCTATCCTATCCTATCCTCTATCCTATCCTATCCTCTATCCTATCCTATCCTCTATCCTTTCCTATCCTCTATCCTATCCTATCCTCTATCCTATCCTATGCTCAATCCTATGCTATCCTGTATCCTATCCATATTCTACCCTACGTCTATCCTATCCAATCCTCTATCCTATCCTATCCTCTATCCTATCCTATCCTATCCTCTATCCTATCCTATCCTATCCTATCCTCTATCCTATCCTATCCTCTATCCTATTCTATCTTCTATCCTATCCTATCCTCTATCCTATCCTATCCTCTACCCTGATCCTATCCTCTATCCTATCCTATCCTCTATCCTATCCTACCCTCTATCCTATTCTATCCTCTATAATATCCTATGCTCTATCCTATCCTATCCTCTATCCTATCCTATCCTCTATCCTATCCTATTCTCTATCCTATCCTATCTTCTACCCTATCCTATCCTCTATCCTATCCTATCCTATCCTCTATCCTATCCTATCCTATCCTATCCTCTATCCTATCCTATCCTCTATCCTATCCTATCCTCTATCGTATCCTATCCTCTATCCTATCCTATCCTCTATCCTATCCTATCCTCTATCCTCTATCCTCTATCCTATCCTATCCTCTATCCTATCCTATCCTCTATGCTATCCTATCCTCTAACCTATCCTATCCTCTATCCTATCCTTTATCCTATCCTTTATCCTATCCTATCCTCTATCCTATCCTATCCTTTATCCTATCCTATCCTCTATCCTATCCTATCCTCTATCCTATCCTACCCTCTATCCTATCCTATCCTCTATAATATCCTATCCTCTATCCTATCCTATCCTCTATACTATCCTAACCTCTATCCTATCCTATCCTCTATTCTATCCTATCCTCTATCCTATCCTATCCTCTATCCTATCCTATCCTCTATCCTATCCTATCCTCTATCCTATCCTATCCTCTATCCTATCCTATGCTCTATCCTATGCTATCCTGTATCCTATCCATATTCTACCCTACGTCTATCCTATCCAATCCTCTATCCTATCCTATCCTCTATCCTATCCTATCCTATCCTCTATCCTATCCTATCCTATCCTATCCTCTATCCTATCCTATCCTATCCTATCCTCTATCCTATCCTATCCTCTATCCTATTCTATCTTCTATCCTATCCTATCCTCTATCCTATCCTATCCTCTACCCTATCCTATCCTCTATCCTATCCTATCCTCTATCCTATCCTACCCTCTATCCTATTCTATCCTCTATAATATCCTATGCTCTATCCTATCCTATCCTCTATCCTATCCTATCCTCTATCCTATCCTATCCTCTACCCTATCCTATCCTCTATCCTATCCTATCCTATCCTCTATCCTATCCTATCTTCTATCCTATCCTATCCTCTACCCTATAATATCCTCTATCCTATCCCATTCTCTATCCTATCCTGTACTCTATCCTATGCTATCCTGTATCCTATCCAAATTCTACCCTACCCTCTATCCTATCCTATCCTCTATCCTATCCTATCCTCTATCCTATCCTATCCTCTATCCTATCCTATCCTCTATCCTATCCTATCCTCTATCCTATCCTATCCTCTATCCTATCCTATCCTCTATCCTATCCTATCCTTTATCCTATCCTATCCTCTATCCTATCCTATCCTCTATCCTATCCTACCCTCTATCCTATTCTATCCTCTATAATATCCTATGCTCTATCCTATCCTATGCTCTATCCTATCCTATCCTCTATCTTATCCTATCCTCTATCCTATCCTATCCTCTACCCTATCCTATTCTCTATCCTATCCTATCCTCTATCTTATCCTATCCTCTATCCTATCCTATCCTCTATCCTATCCTATTCTCTATCCTATCCTATCTTCTACCCTATCCTATCCTCTATCCTATCCTATCCTCTATCCTATCCTATCCTCTATCCTATCCTATCCTCTATCCTATCCTATCCTCTATCCTATCCTATCCTCTACCCTATCCTCTCCTCTATCGTATCCTATCCTCTATCCTATCCTATCCTCTATACTATCCTAACCTCTATCCAGTCCTATCCTCTATCCTATCCTATCCTCTATCCTATCCTATCCTCTATCCTATCCTACCCTCTATCCTATCCTCTACCCTATCCTATCCTCTATCCTATCCTATCCTCTATCCTATCCTATCTTCTATCCTATCCTATCCTCTACCCTATAATATCCTCTATCCTATCCCATTCTCTATCCTATCCTGTACTCTATCCTATGCTATCCTGTATCCTATCCAAACTCTACCCTACCCTCTATCCTATCCTATCCTCTATCCTATCCTATCCTCTATCCTATCCTATCCTCTATCCTATCCTATCCTCTATCCTATCCTATCCTCTATCCTATCCTATCCTCTATCCTATCCTATCCTCTATCCTATCCTATCCTAGACTCTATCCTATCCTATCCTCTATCCTATCCTATCCTATCCTCTATCCTCTATCCTATCCTATCCTCTATCCTATCCTATCCTCTATGCTATCCTATCCTCTAACCTATCCTATCCTCTATCCTATCCTTTATCCTATCCTCTATCTTATCCTATCCTCTATCCTATCCTATCCTCTACCCTATCCTATTCTCTATCCTATCCTATCCTCTATCTTATCCTATCCTCTATCCTATCCTATCCTCTATCCTATCCTATTCTCTATCCTATCCTATCTTCTACCCTATCCTATCCTCTATCCTATCCTATCCTATCCTCTATCCTATCCTATCCTATCCTATCCTCTATCCTATCCTATCCTCTATCCTATTCTATCTTCTATCCTATCCTATCCTCTATCCTATCCTATCCTCTACCCTATCCTATCCTCTATCCTATCCTATCCTATCCTCTATCCTATCCTATCTTCTATCCTATCCTATCCTCTACCTTATAATATCCTCTATCCTATCCCATTCTCTATCCTATCCTGTACTCTATCCTATGCTATCCTGTATCCTATCCAAATTCTACCCTACCCTCTATCCTATCCTATCCTCTATCCTATCCTATCCTCTATCCTATCCTATCCTCTATCCTATCCTATCCTCTATCCTATCCTATCCTCTATCCTATCCTATCCTCTATCCTATCCTATCCTCTATCCTATCCTATCCTCTATCCTATCCTATCCTCTATCCTCTATCCTATCCTATCTTCTATCCTATCCTATCCTCTATGCTATCCTATCCTCTAACCTATCCTATCCTCTATCCTATCCTTTATCCTATCCTTTATCCTATTCTATCCTCTATCCTATCCTATCCTCTATCCTATCCTACCCTCTATCCTATTCTATCCTCTATAATATCCTATGCTCTATCCTATCCTATCCTCTATCCTATCCTATCCTCTATCTTATCCTATCCTCTATCCTATCCTATCCTCTACCCTATCCTATTCTCTATCCTATCCTATCCTCTATCTTATCCTATCCTCTATCCTATCCTATCCTCTATCCTATCCTATTCTCTATCCTATCCTATCTTCTACCCTATCCTATCCTCTATCCTATCCTATCCTCTATCCTATCCTATCCTCTATCCTATCCTATCCTCTATCCTATCCTATCCTCTATCCTATCCTATCCTCTATCCTATCCTATCCTCTACCCTATCCTCTCCTCTATCGTATCCTATCCTCTATCCTATCCTATCCTCTATACTATCCTAACCTCTATCCTGTCCTATCCTCTATCCTATCCTATCCTCTATCCTATCCTATCCTCTATCCTATCCTACCCTCTATCCTATCCTCTACCCTATCCTATCCTCTATCCTATCCTATCCTCTATCCTATCCTATCCTGTAACCTATCCTATCCTCTATCCTATCCTATCCTCTATCCTATCCTATCATCTATCCTATTCTATCTTCTATCCTATCCTATCCTCTATCCTATCCTATCCTCTACCCTATCCTATCCTCTATCCTATCCTATCCTATCCTCTATCCTATCCTATCTTCTATCCTATCCTATCCTCTACCCTATAATATCCTCTATCCTATCCCATTCTCTATCCTATCCTGTACTCTATCCTATGCTATCCTGTATCCTATCCAAATTCTACCCTACCCTCTATCCTATCCTATCCTCTATCCTATCCTATCCTCTATCCTATCCTATCCTCTATCCTATCCTATCCTCTATCCTATCCTATCCTCTATCCTATCCTACCCTCTATCCTATCCTATCCTCTATCCTATCCTATGCTCTATCCTATGCTATCCTGTATCCTATCCATATTCTACCCTACGTCTATCCTATCCAATCCTCTATCCTATCCTATCCTCTATCCTATCCTATCCTATCCTCTATCCTATCCTATCCTATCCTATCCTCTATCCTATCATATCCTCTATCCTATCCTACCCTCTATCCTATCCTATCCTCTATCCTATCCTATGCTCTATCCTATGCTATCCTGTATCCTATCCATATTCTACCCTACGTCTATCCTATCCAATCCTCTATCCTATCCTATCTTCTATCCTATCCTATCCTCTATCCTATCCTATCCTCTACCCTATCCTATCCTCTATCCTATCCTATCCTATCCTCTATCCTATCCTATCTTCTATCCTATCCTATCCTCTACCCTATAATATCCTCTATCCTATCCCATTCTCTATCCTATCCTGTACTCTATCCTATGCTATCCTGTATCCTATCCAAATTCTACCCTACCCTCTATCCTATCCTATCCTCTATCCTATCCTATCCTCTATCCTATCCTATCCTCTATCCTATCCTATCCTCTATCCTATCCTATCCTCTATCCTATCCTATCCTCTATCCTCTATCCTATCCTATCCTCTATGCTATCCTATCCTCTAACCTATCCTATCCTCTATCCTATCCTTTATCCTATCCTTTATCCTATCCTATCCTCTATCCTATCCTATCCTCTATCCTATCCTACCCTCTATCCTATTCTATCCTCTATAATATCCTATGCTCTATCCTATCCTATCCTCTATCCTATCCTATCCTCTATCTTATCCTATCCTCTATCCTATCCTATCCTTTACCCTATCCTATTCTCTATCCTATCCTATCCTCTATCTTATCCTATCCTCTATCCTATCCTATCCTCTATCCTATCCTATTCTCTATCCTATCCTATCTTCTACCCTATCCTATCCTCTATCCTATCCTATCCTCTATCCTATCCTATCCTCTATCCTATCCTATCCTCTATCCTATCCTCTCCTCTATCCTATCCTATCCTCTATCCTATCCTATCCTCTATACTATCCTAACCTCTATCCTGTCCTATCCTCTATCCTATCCTATCCTCTATCCTATCCTATCCTCTATCCTATCCTATGCTTTATCCTATCCTATCCTCTATCCTATCCTATTCTCTATCCTATCCTATCCTCTATCCTATCCTATCCTCTATCCTAACCTATCGTCTATCCTATCCTATCCTCTATCCTATCCTATCCTCTATCCTATCCTATCCTCTATCCTATCCTATCCTCTATCCTATCCTATGCTTTATCCTATCCTATCCTCTATCCTATCCTAACCTCTATCCTATCCTATCCTCTATCCTATCCTATCCTCTATCCTATCCTACCCTCTATCCTATCCTCTACCCTATCCTATCCTCTATCCTATCCTATCCTCTATCCTATCCTATCCTGTAACCTATCCTATCCTCTATCCTATCCTATCCTCTATCCTATCCTATCCTCTATCCTATTCTATCTTCTATCCTATCCTATCCTCTCTCCTATCCTATCCTCTACCCTATCCTATCCTCTATCCTATCCTATCCTATCCTCTATCCTATCCTATCTTCTATCCTATCCTATCCTCTACCCTATAATATCCTCTATCCTATCCCATTCTCTATCCTATCCTGTACTCTATCCTATGCTATCCTGTATCCTATCCAAATTCTACCCTACCCTCTATCCTATCCTATCCTCTATCCTATCCTATCCTCTATCCTATCCTATCCTCTATCCTATCCTATCCTCTATCCTATCCTATCCTCTATCCTATCCTATCCTCTATCCTCTATCCTATCCTATCCTCTATCCTATCCTATCCTCTATGCTATCCTATCCTCTAACCTATCCTATCCTCTATCCTATCCTTTATCCTATCCTTTATCCTATCCTATCCTCTATCCTATCCTATCCTCTATCCTATCCTACCCTCTATCCTATTCTATCCTCTATAATATCCTATGCTCTATCCTATCCTATCCTCTATCCTATCCTTTCCTCTATCTTATCCTATCCTCTATCCTACCCTATCCTCTATCCTATCCTATTCTCTATCCTATCCTATCCTCTATCTTATCCTATCCTCTATCCTATCCTATCCTCTATCCTATCCTATTCTCTATCCTATCCTATCTTCTACCCTATCCTATCCTCTATCCTATCCTATCCTCTATCCTATCCTATCCTCTATCCTATCCTATCCTCTATCCTATCCTATCCTCTATCCTATCCTATCCTCTATCCTATCCTCTCCTCTATCCTATCCTATCCTCTATCCTATCCTATCCTCTATACTATCCTAACCTCTATCCTGTCCTATCCTCTATCCTATCCTATCCTCTATCCTATCCTATCCTCTATCCTATCCTATGCTTTATCCTACCCTATCCTCTATCCTATCCTATTCTCTATCCTATCCTATCCTCTATCCTATCCTATCCTCTATCCTAACCTATCGTCTATCCTATCCTATCCTCTATCCTATCCTATCCTCTATCCTATCCTATCATCTATCCTATCCTATCCTCTATCCTATCCTATGCTTTATCCTATCCTATCCTCTATCCTATCCTATCCTCTATCCTATCCTATCCTCTATCCTATCCTATCCTCTATCCTATCCTATGCTTTATCCTATCCTATCCTCTATCCTATCCTAACCTCTATCCTATCCTATCCTCTATCCTATCCTATCCTCTACCCTATCCTATCCTCTATCCTATCCTATCCTCTATCCTATAATATCCTCTAACCTATCCTATCCTCTATCTTATCCTATCCTGTATCCTATCCTATCCTCTATCCTATCCTATTCTCTATCCTATCCTATCTTCTACCCTATCCTATCCTCTGTCCTATCCTATCCTCTATCCTATCCTATCCTCTATCCTATCCTATCCTCTATCCTATCCTATCCTCTATCCTATCCTATCCTCTATCCTATCCTATCCTCTATCCTATCCTATCCTCTATCCTATCCTATTCTCTATCCTATCCTATCCTCTATCCTATCCTATCCTCTATCCTATAATATCCTCTAACCTATCCTATCCTCTATCCTATCCTATCCTCTATCCTATCCTATCCTCTATCCTCTATCCTATCCTATCCTCTATCCTATCCTATTCTCTATCCTATCCTATCATCTATCCTATCCTATCCTCTATCCTATCCTATCCTCTACCCTATCCTATCCTCTATCCTATCCTATCCTCTATCTTATCCTATTCTCTATCCTATCCTATCCTCTATCCTATCCTATCCTCTATCCTATCCTCTACCCTATAATATCCTCTATCCTATCCTATTCTCTATCCTATGCTATCCTGTATCCTATCCAAATTCTACCCTACCCTCTGTCCTATCCTATCCTCTATCCTATCCTCTCCTCTATCCTATCCTATCCTCTATCCTATCCTATCCTCTATCCTATCCTATCCTCTATCCTATCCTATCCTCTACCCTATAATATCCTCTATCCTATCCTATTCTCTATCCTATCCTGTACTCTATCCTATGCTATCCTGTATCCTATCCTATCCTCTATCCTATCCTCTCCTCTATCCTATCCTATCCTCTATCCTATCCTATCCCCTATCCTATCCTATCCTCTATCCTATCCTATCCTCTATCCTATCCTATCCTCTATACTATCCTAACCTCTATCCTGTCCTATCCTCTATCCTATCCTATCCTCTACCCTATCCTATCCTCTATCCTATCCTACCCTCTATCCTATCCTCTACCCTATCCTATCCTCTATCCTATCCTATCCTCTATCCTATCCTATCCTGTAACCTATCCTATCCTCTATCCTATCCTATCCTCTATCCTATCCTATCCTCTATCCTATTCTATCTTCTATCCTATCCTATCCTCTATCCTATCCTATCCTCTACCCTATCCTATCCTCTATCCTATCCTATCCTATCCTCTATCCTATCCTATCTTCTATCCTATCCTATCCTCTACCCTATAATATCCTCTATCCTATCCCATTCTCTATCCTATCCTGTACTCTATCCTATGCTATCCTGTATCCTATCCAAATTCTACCCTACCCTCTATCCTATCCTATCCTCTATCCTATCCTATCCTCTATCCTATCCTATCCTCTATCCTATCCTATCCTCTATCCTATCCTATCCTCTATACTATCCTACCCTCTATCCTATCCTATCCTCTATCCTATCCTATGCTCTATCCTATGCTATCCTGTATCCTATCCATATTCTACCCTACGTCTATCCTATCCAATCCTCTATCCTATCCTATCTTCTATCCTATCCTATCCTCTATCCTATCCTATCCTATCCTCTATCCTATCCTATCCTATCCTATCCTCTATCCTATCCTATCCTATCCTCTATCCTATCCTATCCTATCCTATCCTCTATCCTATCATATCCTCTATCCTATCCTACCCTCTATCCTATCCTATCATCTATCCTATCCTATGCTCTATCCTATGCTATCCTGTATCCTATCCATATTCTACCCTACGTCTATCCTATCCAATCCTCTATCCTATCCTATCTTCTATCCTATCCTATCCTCTATCCTATCCTATCCTCTACCCTATCCTACCCTCTATCCTATTCTATCCTCTATAATATCCTATGCTCTATCCTATCCTATCCTCTATCCTATCCTAACCTCTATCTTATCCTATCCTCTATCCTATCCTATCCTCTACCCTATCCTATTCTCTATCCTATCCTATCCTCTATCTTATCCTATCCTCTATCCTATCCTATCCTCTATCCTATCCTATTCTCTATCCTATCCTATCTTCTACCCTATCCTATCCTCTATCCTATCCTATCCTCTATCCTATCCTATCCTCTATCCTATCCTATCCTCTATCCTATCCTCTCCTCTATCCTATCCTATCCTCTATCCTATCCTATCCTCTATCCTCTATCCTATCCTATCCTCTATCCTATCCTATCCTCTATGCTATCCTATCCTCTAACCTATCCTATCCTCTATCCTATCCTTTATCCTATCCTTTATCCTATCCTATCCTCTATCCTATCCTATCCTCTATCCTATCCTACCCTCTATCCTATTCTATCCTCTATAATATCCTATGCTCTATCCTATCCTATCCTCTATCCTATCCTTTCCTCTATCTTATCCTATCCTCTATCCTATCCTATCCTCTATCCTATCCTATTCTCTATCCTATCCTATCCTCTATCTTATCCTATCCTCTATCCTATCCTATCCTCTATCCTATCCTATTCTCTGTCCTATCCTATCTTCTACCCTATCCTATCCTCTATCCTATCCTATCCTCTATCCTATCCTATCCTCTATCCTATCCTATCCTCTATCCTATCCTATCCTCTATCCTATCCTATCCTCTATCCTATCCTCTCCTCTATCCTATCCTATCCTCTATCCTATCCTATCCTCTATACTATCCTAACCTCTATCCTGTCCTATCCTCTATCCTATCCTATCCTCTATCCTATCCTATCCTCTATCCTATCCTATGCTTTATCCTACCCTATCCTCTATCCTATCCTATTCTCTATCCTATCCTATCCTCTATCCTATCCTATCCTCTATCCTAACCTATCGTCTATCCTATCCTATCCTCTATCCTATCCTATCCTCTATCCTATCCTATCATCTATCCTATCCTATCCTCTATCCTATCCTATGCTTTATCCTATCCTATCCTCTATCCTATCCTATCCTCTATCCTATCCTATCCTCTATCCTATCCTATCCTCTATCCTATCCTATGCTTTATCCTATCCTATCCTCTATCCTATCCTAACCTCTATCCTATCCTATCCTCTATCCTATCCTATCCTCTACCCTATCCTATCCTCTATCCTATCCTATCCTCTATCCTATAATATCCTCTAACCTATCCTATCCTCTATCTTATCCTATCCTGTATCCTATCCTATCCTCTATCCTATCCTATTCTCTATCCTATCCTATCTTCTACCCTATCCTATCCTCTGTCCTATCCTATCCTCTATCCTATCCTATCCTCTATCCTATCCTATCCTCTATCCTATCCTATCCTCTATCCTATCCTATCCTCTATCCTATCCTATCCTCTATCCTATCCTATCCTCTATCCTATCCTATTCTCTATCCTATCCTATCCTCTATCTTATCCTATCCTCTATCCTATCCTATCCTCTATCCTATCCTATTCTCTATCCTATCCTATCTTCTACCCTATCCTGTCCTCTATCCTATCCTATCCTCTATCCTATCCTATCCTCTATCCTATCCTATCCTCTATCCTATAATATCCTCTAACCTATCCTATCCTCTATCCTATCCTATCCTCTATCCTATCCTATCCTCTATCCTCTATCCTATCCTATCCTCTATCCTATCCTATTCTCTATCCTATCCTATCATCTATCCTATCCTATCCTCTATCCTATCCTATCCTCTACCCTATCCTATCCTCTATCCTATCCTATCCTCTATCCTATCCTATTCTCTATCCTATCCTATCCTCTATCCTATCCTATCCTCTATCCTATCCTCTACCCTATAATATCCTCTATCCTATCCTATTCTCTATCCTATGCTATCCTGTATCCTATCCAAATTCTACCCTACCCTCTGTCCTATCCTATCCTCTATCCTATCCTCTCCTCTATCCTATCCTATCCTCTATCCTATCCTATCCTCTATCCTATCCTATCCTCTATCCTATCCTATCCTCTACCCTATAATATCCTCTATCCTATCCTATTCTCTATCCTATCCTGTACTCTATCCTATGCTATCCTGTATCCTATCCTATCCTCTATCCTATCCTCTCCTCTATCCTATCCTATCCTCTATCCTATCCTATCCCCTATCCTATCCTATCCTCTATCCTATCCTATCCTCTATCCTATCCTATCCTCTATACTATCCTAACCTCTATCCTGTCCTATCCTCTATCCTATCCTATCCTCTATCCTATCCTATCCTCTATCCTATCCTACCCTCTATCCTATCCTCTACCCTATCCTATCCTCTATCCTATCCTATCCTCTATCCTATCCTATCCTGTAACCTATCCTATCCTCTATCCTATCCTATCCTCTATCCTATCCTATCCTCTATCCTATTCTATCTTCTATCCTATCCTATCCTCTATCCTATCCTATCCTCTACCCTATCCTATCCTCTATCCTATCCTATCCTATCCTCTATCCTATCCTATCTTCTATCCTATCCTATCCTCTACCCTATAATATCCTCTATCCTATCCCATTCTCTATCCTATCCTGTACTCTATCCTATGCTATCCTGTATCCTATCCAAATTCTACCCTACCCTCTATCCTATCCTATCCTCTATCCTATCCTATCCTCTATCCTATCCTATCCTCTATCCTATCCTATCCTCTATCCTATCCTATCCTCTATCCTATCCTACCCTCTATCCTATCCTATGCTCTATCCTATGCTATCCTGTATCCTATCCATATTCTACCCTACGTCTATCCTATCCAATCCTCTATCCTATCCTATCTTCTATCCTATCCTATCCTCTATCCTATCCTATCCTATCCTCTATCCTATCCTATCCTATCCTATCCTCTATCCTATCATATCCTCTATCCTATCCTACCCTCTATCCTATCCTATCCTCTATCCTATCCTATGCTCTATCCTATGCTATCCTGTATCCTATCCATATTCTACCCTACGTCTATCCTATCCAATCCTCTATCCTATCCTATCTTCTATCCTATCCTATCCTCTATCCTATCCTATCCTCTACCCTATCCTACCCTCTATCCTATTCTATCCTCTATAATATCCTATGCTCTATCCTATCCTATCCTCTATCCTATCCTATCCTCTATCTTATCCTATCCTCTATCCTATCCTATCCTCTACCCTATCCTATTCTCTATCCTATCCTATCCTCTATCTTATCCTATCCTCTATCCTATCCTATCCTCTATCCTATCCTATTCTCTATCCTATCCTATCTTCTACCCTATCCTATCCTCTATCCTATCCTATCCTCTATCCTATCCTATCCTCTATCCTATCCTATCCTCTATCCTATCCTCTCCTCTATCCTATCCTATCCTCTATCCTATCCTATCCTCTATACTATCCTAACCTCTATCCTGTCCTATCCTCTATCCTATCCTATCCTCTATCCTATCCTATCCTCTATCCTATCCTATGCTTTATCCTATCCTATCCTCTATCCTATCCTATTCTCTATCCTATCCTATCCTCTATCCTGTCCTATCCTCTATCCTAACCTATCGTCTATCCTATCCTATCCTCTATCCTATCCTATCCTCTATCCTATCCTATCCTCTATCCTATCCTATCCTCTATCCTATCCTATCCTCTATCCTATCCTATGCTTTATCCTATCCTATCCTCTATCCTATCCTAACCTCTATCCTATCCTA
Source organism: Halictus rubicundus (assembly GCF_050948215.1). NCBI lineage: Eukaryota > Metazoa > Arthropoda > Insecta > Hymenoptera > Halictidae > Halictus > Halictus rubicundus. Next base: position 39,372 of record NW_027489212.1, on the reverse strand, counting down.
TCCTCTATCCTATCCTATCCTCTATCCTATCCTACCCTCTATCCTATCCTCTACCCTATCCTATCCTCTATCCTATCCTATCCTCTATCCTATCCTATCCTGTAACCTATCCTATCCTCTATCCTATCCTATCCTCTATCCTATCCTATCCTCTATCCTATTCTATCTTCTATCCTATCCTATCCTCTCTCCTATCCTATCCTCTACCCTATCCTATCCTCTATCCTATCCTATCCTATCCTCTATCCTATCCTATCTTCTATCCTATCCTATCCTCTACCCTATAATATCCTCTATCCTATCCCATTCTCTATCCTATCCTGTACTCTATCCTATGCTATCCTGTATCCTATCCAAATTCTACCCTACCCTCTATCCTATCCTATCCTCTATCCTATCCTATCCTCTATCCTATCCTATCCTCTATCCTATCCTATCCTCTATCCTCTATCCTATCCTCTATCCTCTATCCTATCCTATCCTCTATCCTATCCTATCCTCTATGCTATCCTATCCTCTAACCTATCCTATCCTCTATCCTATCCTTTATCCTATCCTTTATCCTATCCTATCCTCTATCCTATCCTATCCTCTATCCTATCCTACCCTCTATCCTATTCTATCCTCTATAATATCCTATGCTCTATCCTATCCTATCCTCTATCCTATCCTTTCCTCTATCTTATCCTATCCTCTATCCTATCCTATCCTCTATCTTATCCTATTCTCTATCCTATCCTATCCTCTATCTTATCCTATCCTCTATCCTATCCTATCCTCTATCCTATCCTATTCTCTATCCTATCCTATCTTCTACCCTATCCTATCCTCTATCCTATCCTATCCTCTATCCTATCCTATCCTCTATCCTATCCTATCCTCTATCCTATCCTATCCTCTATCCTATCCTATCCTCTATCCTATCCTTTCCTCTATCTTATCCTATCCTCTATCCTATCCTATCCTCTATCCTATCCTATTCTCTATCCTATCCTATCCTCTATCTTATCCTATCCTCTATCCTATCCTATCCTCTATCCTATCCTATTCTCTATCCTATCCTATCTTCTACCCTATCCTATCCTCTATCCTATCCTATCCTCTATCCTATCCTATCCTCTATCCTATCCTATCCTCTATCCTATCCTATCCTATCCTCTATCCTATCCTATCCTCTATCCTATCCTCTCCTCTATCCTATCCTATCCTCTATCCTATCCTATCCTCTATACTATCCTAACCTCTATCCTGTCCTATCCTCTATCCTATCCTATCCTCTATCCTATCCTATCCTCTATCCTATCCTATGCTTTATCCTATCCTATCATCTATCCTATCCTATCCTCTATCCTATCCTAACCTCTATCCTATCCTATCCTCTATCCTATCCTATCCTCTACCCTATCCTATCCTCTATCCTATCCTATCCTCTATCCTATAATATCCTCTAACCTATCCTATCCTCTATCTTATCCTATCCTGTATCCTATCCTATCCTCTATCCTATCCTATTCTCTATCCTATCCTATCTTCTACCCTATCCTATCCTCTGTCCTATCCTATCCTCTATCCTATCCTATCCTCTATCCTATCCTATCCTCTATCCTATCCTATCCTCTATCCTATCCTATCCTCTATCCTATCCTATCCTCTATCCTATCCTATCCTCTATCCTATCCTATTCTCTATCCTATCCTATCCTCTATCTTATCCTATCCTCTATCCTATCCTATCCTCTATCCTATCCTATTCTCTATCCTATCCTATCTTCTACCCTATCCTATCCTCTATCCTATCCTATCCTCTATCCTATCCTATCCTCTATCCTATCCTATCCTCTATCCTATAATATCCTCTAACCTATCCTATCCTCTATCCTATCCTATCCTCTATCCTATCCTATCCTCTATCCTCTATCCTATCCTATCCTCTATCCTATCCAATTCTCTATCCTATCCTATCATCTATCCTATCCTATCCTCTATCCTATCCTATCCTCTACCCTATCCTATCCTCTATCCTATCCAATCCTCTATCCTATCCTATTCTCTATCCTATCCTATCCTCTATCCTATCCTATCCTCTATCCTATCCTCTACTCTATAATATCCTCTATCCTATCCTATTCTCTATCCTATGCTATCCTGTATCCTATCCAAATTCTACCCTACCCTCTGTCCTATCCTATCCTCTATCCTATCCTCTCCTCTATCCTATCCTATCCTCTATCCTATCCTATCCTCTATCCTATCCTATCCTCTATCCTATCCTATCCTCTACCCTATAATATCCTCTATCCTATCCTATTCTCTATCCTATCCTGTACTCTATCCTATGCTATCCTGTATCCTATCCTATCCTCTATCCTATCCTCTCCTCTATCCCATCCTATCCTCTATCCTATCCTATCCCCTATCCTATCCTATCCTCTATCCTATCCTATCCTCTATCTTATCCTATCCTCTATCCTATCCTATCCTATTTTCTATCCTATCCTATCCTCTACCCTATCCTATCCTCTATCCTATCCTATCCTCTATCCTATCCTATCCTCTATCCTATCCTATCCTCTATCCTATCCTATGCTCTATCCTATCCTATCCTCTATCCTATCCTCTCCTCTATCCTATCCTATCCTCTATCCTATCCTATCCTCTATCCTATCCTATCCTCCATCCTATCCTATCCCCTATCTTATCCTATCCTCTATCCTATCCTATCCTCTATCCTATCCTATTCTCTATCCTATCCTATCATCTATCCTATCCTATCCTCTATCCTATCCTATCCTCTACCCTATCCTATCCTCTATCCTATCCTATCCTCTATCCTATCCTATCCTCTATCCTATCCTATCCTCTATCCTATCCTATGCTCTATCCTATGCTATCCTGTATCCTATCCATATTCTACCCTACGTCTATCCTATCCAATCCTCTATCCTATCCTATCCTCTATCCTATCCTATTCTCTATCCTATCCTATCCTCTATCCTATCCTATCCTCTATCCTATCCTCTACCCTATAATATCCTCTATCCTATCCTATTCTCTATCCTATGCTATCCTGTATCCTATCCAAATTCTACCCTACCCTCTATCCTATCCTATCCTCTATCCTATCCTATCCTCTATCCTATCCTATCCTCTATCCTATCCTATCCTCTATCCTATCCTATCCTCTATCCTATCCTATCCTCTATCCTATCCTATCCTCTATCCTATCCTATCCTCTATCCTATCCTATCCTCTATCCTATCCTATCCTCTATCCTATCCTATCCTCTATCCTCTATCCTATCCTATCCTCTATCCTATCCTATCCTCTATGCTATCCTATCCTCTAACCTATCCTATCCTCTATCCTATCCTTTATCCTATCCTTTATCCTATCCTATCCTCTATCCTATCCTATCCTCTATCCTATCCTACCCTCTATCCTATTCTATCCTCTATAATATCCTACGCTCTATCCTATCCTATCCTCTATCTTATCCTATCCTCTATCCTATCCTATCCTCTATCCTATCCTATTCTCTATCCTATCCTATCCTCTATCTTATCCTATCCTCTATCCTATCCTATCCTCTATCCTATCCTATTCTCTATCCTATCCTATCTTCTACCCTATCCTATCCTCTATCCTATCCTATAATCTATCCTATCCTCTCCTCTATCCTATCCTATCCTCTATACTATCCTATCCTCTATCCTATCCTATCCTCTATCCTATCCTATCCTCTATCCTATCCTACCCTCTATCCTATCCTTTATCCTATCCTATCCTCTATCCTATCCTATCCTCTATCCTATCCTACCCTCCATCCTATCCTATCCTCTATAATATCCTATCCTCTATCTTATCCTATCCTCTATACTATCCTAACCTCTATCCTATCCTATCCTCTATCCTATCCTATCCTCTATCCTATCCTATCCTCTATCCTATCCTATCCCCTATCCTATCCTATCCTCTATCCTATCCTATCCTCTATCCTATCCTATGCTCTATCCTATGCTATCCTGTATCCTATCCATATTCTACCCTACGTCTATCCTATCCAATCCTCTATCCTATCCTATCCTCTATCCTATCCTATCCTATCCTCTATCCTATCCTATCCTCTATCCTATTCTATCTTCTATCCTATCCTATCCTCTATCCTATCCTATCCTCTACCCTATCCTATCCTACCTTCTATCCTATCCTATCCTCTACCCTATAATATCCTCTATCCTATCCCATTCTCTATCCTATCCTGTACTCTATCCTATGCTATCATGTATCCTATCCAAATTCTACCCTACCCTCTATCCTATCCTATCCTATCCTCTATCCTATCCTATCTTCTATCCTATCCTATCCTCTACCCTATAATATCCTCTATCCTATCCCATTCTCTATCCTATCATGTACTCTATCCTATGCTATCATGTATCCTATCCAAATTCTACCCTACCCTCTATCCTATCCTATCCTCTATCCTATCTTATCCTCTATCCTATCCTATCCTCTAACCTATCCTATCCTCTATCCTATCCTATCCTCTATCCTATCCTATCCTATATCCTATCCTATCCTCCATCCTATCCTATCCTCTATCCTATCCTATCCTCTATCCTATCCTATCCTCTATCCTATCCTATCCTCTATCCTATCCTATTCTCTATCCTATCCTCTATCCTATCCTATCCTCTATCCTATCCTATCCTCTATCCTATCCTATTCTCTATCCTATCCTATCTTCTATCCTGTCCTATCATCTATCCTATCCTATCCTCTATCTTATCCTATCCTCTATCCTATCCTATCCTCTATCCTATCCTATGCTTTATCCTATCCTATCCTCTATCCTATCCTAACCTCTATCCTATCCTATCCTCTATCCTATCCTATCCTCTATCCTATCCTATCCTCTATCCTATCCTATCCTCTATCCTATCCTATCCTCTATCCTATCCTATCCTCTATCCTATCCTATCCTCTATCCTATCCTATCCTCTATCCTATCCTATCCTCTATCCTATCCTATCCTCTATCCTATCCTATCCTCTAACCTATCCTATCCTCTATCCTATCCTTTATCCTATCCTTTATCCTATCCTATCCTCTATCCTATCCTATCCTCTATCCTATCCTACCCTCTATCCTATTCTATCCTCTATAATATCCTATGCTCTATCCTATCCTATCCTCTATCCTATCCTATCCTCTATCTTATCCTATCCTCTATCCTATCCTATCCTCTATCCTATCCTATTCTCTATCCTATCCTATCCTCTATCTTATCCTATCCTCTATCCTATCCTATCCTCTATCCTATCCTATTCTCTATCCTATCCTATCTTCTACCCTATCCTATCCTCTATCCTATCCTATAATCTATCCTATCCTCTCCTCTATCCTATCCTATCCTCTATCCTATCCTATCCTCTATCCTATCCTATCCTCTATCCTATCCTACCCTCTATCCTATCCTTTATCCTATCCTATCCTCTATCCTATCCTATCCTCTATCCTATCCTACCCTCTATCCTATCCTATCCTCTATAATATCCTATCCTCTATCCTATCCTATCCTCTATACTATCCTAACCTCTATCCTATCCTATCCTCTATCCTATCCTATCCTCTATCCTATCCTATCCTCTATCCTATCCTATCCTCTATCCTATCCTATCCTCTATCCTATCCTATGCTCTATCCTATGCTATCCTGTATCCTATCCATATTCTACCCTACGTCTATCCTATCCAATCCTCTATCCTATCCTATCCTCTATCCTATCCTATCCTATCCTCTATCCTATCCTATCCTCTATCCTATTCTATCTTCTATCCTATCCTATCCTCTATCCTATCCTATCCTCTACCCTATCCTATCCTCTATCCTATCCTATCCTATCCTCTATCCTATCCTGTACTCTATCCTATGCTATCCTGTATCCTATCCAAATTCTACCCTACCCTCTATCCTATCCTATCCTCTATCCTATCCTATCCTCTATCCTATCCTACCCTCTATCCTATCCTATCCTCTATCCTATCCTCTATCCTATCCTCTATCCTATCCTATCCTCTACCCTATCCTATCCTCTATCCTATCCTATCCTCTATCCTATCCTATCCTCTATCCTATCCTATTCTCTATCCTATCCTATCCTCTATCCTATCCTATCCTCTATCCTATCCTCTACCCTATAATATCCTCTATCCTATCCTATTCTCTATCCTATGCTATCCTGTATCCTATCCAAATTCTACCCTACCCTCTACCCTATAATATCCTCTATCCTATCCTATTCTCTATCCTATGCTATCCTGTATCCTATCCAAATTCTACCCTACCCTCTGTCCTATCCTATCCTCTATCCTATCCTCTCCTCTATCCTATCCTATCCTCTATCCTATCCTCTCCTCTATCCTATCCTATCCTCTATCCTATCCTATCCTCTATCCTATCCTATCCTCTATCCTATCCTATCCTCTATCCTATCCTATCATCTATCCTATCCTATCCTCTACCCTATAATATCCTCTATCCTATCCTATTCTCTATCCTATCCTGTACTCTATCCTATGCTATCCTGTATCCTATCCTATCCTCTATCCTATCCTCTCCTCTATCCTATATTATCCTCTATCCTATCCTATCCTCTATCCTATCCTATCCTCTATCCTATCCTATCCTCTATCCTATCCTATCCTCTATCTTATCCTATCCTCTATCCTATCCTATCCTATTTTCTATCCTATCCTATCCTCTACCCTATCCTATCCTCTATCCTATCCTATCCTCTATCCTATCCTATCCTCTATCCTATCCTATCCTCTATCCTATCCTATGCTCTATGCTATCCTATCCTCTATCCTATCCTCTCCTCTATCCTATCCTATCCTCTATCCTATCCTATCCTCTATCCTATCCTATCCTCCATCCTATCCTATCCCCTATCTTATCCTATCCTCTATCCTATCCTATCCTCTATCCTATCCTATTCTCTATCCTATCCTATCATCTATCCTATCCTATCCTATCCTATCCTATCCTCTATCCTATCCAATCCTCTATCATATCCTATCCTCTATCCAATCCTATCCTCTATCCTAACCTATAATCTATCCTATCCTCTCCTCTATCCTATCCTATCCTCTATCCTATCCTATCCTCTATCCTATCCTATCCTCTATCCTATCCTATCCTCTATCCTATCCTACCCTCTATCCTATCCTTTATCCTATCCTATCCTCTATCCTATCCTATCCTCTATCCTATCCTACCCTCTATCCTATCCTATCCTCTATAATATCCTATCCTCTATCCTATCCTATCCTCTATCCTATCCTATCCTCTATCCTATCCTACCCTCTATCCTATCCTTTATCCTATCCTATCCTCTATCCTATCCTATCCTCTATCCTATCCTATCCTCTATCCTATCCTACCCTCTATCCTATCCTTTATCCTATCCTATCCTCTATCCTATCCTATCCTCTATCCTATCCTACCCTCTATCCTATCCTATCCTCTATAATATCCTATCCTCTATCCTATCCTATCCTCTATACTATCCTAACCTCTATCCTATCCTATCCTCTATCCTATCCTATCCTCTATCCTATCCTATCCTCTATCCTATCCTATCCTCTATCCTATCCTATCCTCCATCCTATCCTATCCCCTATCTTATCCTATCCTCTATCCTATCCTATCCTCTATCCTATCCTATTCTCTATCCTATCCTATCATCTATCCTATCCTATCCTATCCTATCCTATCCTCTATCCTATCCTATCCTCTATCCTATTCTATCTTCTATCCTATCCTATCCTCTATCCCAACCCCCCCTCTACCCTATCCTATCCTCTATCCTATCCTATCCTATCCTCTATCCTATCCTATCTTCTATCCTATCCTATCCTCTACCCTATAATATCCTCTATCCTATCCCATTCTCTATCCTATCCTGTACTCTATCCTATGCTATCCTGTATCCTATCCAAATTCTACCCTACCATCTATCCTATCCTATCCTCTATCCTATCCTATCCTCTATCCTATCCTATCCTCTATCCTATCCTTTATCCTATCCTTTATCCTATACTATCCTCTATCCTATCCTATCCTCTATCCTATCCTACCCTCTATCCTATTCTATCCTCTAGAATATCCTATGCTCTATCCTATCCTATCCTCTATCCTATCCTATCCTCTATCTTATCCTATCCTCTATCCTATCCTATCCTCTATCCTATCCTATTCTCTATCCTATTCTATCCTCTATAATATCCTATGCTCTATCCTATCCTATCCTCTATCCTATCCTATCCTCTATCTTATCCTATCCTCTATCCTATCCTATCCTCTATCCTATCCTATTCTCTATCCTATCCTATCCTCTATCTTATCCTATCCTCTATCCTATCCTATCCTCTATCCTATCCTATTCTCTATCCTATCCTATCTTCTACCCTATCCTATCCTCTATCCTATCCTATAATCTATCCTATCCTCTCCTCTATCCTATCCTATCCTCTATCCTATCCTATCCTCTATCCTATCCTATCCTCTATCCTATCCTATCCTCTATCCTATCCTATCCTCTATCTTATCCTATCCTCTATCCTATCCTATCCTCTATACTATCCTAACCTCTATCCTATCCTATCCTCTATCCTATCCTATCCTCTATCCTATCCTATCCTATATCCTATCCTATCCTCTATCCTATCCTATCCTCTATCCTATCCTATCCTCTATCCTATCCTATCCTCTATCCTATCCTATCCTCTATCCTATCCTATCCTCTATCCTATCCTATGCTCTATCCTATGCTATCCTGTATCCTATCCATATTCTACCCTACGTCTATCCTATCCAATCCTCTATCCTATCCTATCCTCTATCCTACCCTATAATATCCTCTATCCTATCCTATCCTCTATCCTATTCTATCTTCTATCCTATCCTATCCTCTATCCTATCCTATCCTCTACCCTATCCTATCCTCTATCCTATCCTATCCTGTATCCTATCCTATCCTCTATTCTATCCTCTCCTCTATCCTATATTATCCTCTATCCTATCCTATCCTCTATCCTATCCTATCCTCTATCCTATCCTATCCTCTATCCTATCCTATCCTCTATCTTATCCTATCCTCTATCCTATCCTCTATCCTATCCTATCCTCTATCCTATCCTATCCTCTATCCTATCATATCCTCTATCCTATCCTATCCTCTATCCTATCCTATCCTCTATCCTATCCTGTCCTCTATCCTATCCTATCCTCTATCCTATCCTATCCTCTATCCTATCCTATCCTCTATCCTCTATCCTCTATCCTATCCTATCCTCTATCCTATCCTATCCTCTATGCTATCCTATCCTCTAACCTATCCTATCCTCTATCCTATCCTTTATCCTATCCTATCCTCTATCCTTTCCTATCCTCTATCCTATCCTACCCTCTATCCTATTCTATCCTCTATAATATCCTATGCTCTATCCTATCCTATCCTCTATCCTATCCTATCCTCTATCTTATCCTATCCTCTATCCTATCCTATCCTCTATCCTATCCTATCCTCTATCCTATCCTATCCTCTATCCTATCCTATCCTCTATACTATCCTAACCTCTATCCTGTCCTATCCTCTATCCTATCCTATCCTCTATGCTATCCTATCCTCTAACCTATCCTATCCTCTATCCTATCCTTTATCCTATCCTATCCTCTATCCTTTCCTATCCTCTATCCTATCCTTCCCTCTATCCTATTCTATCCTCTATAATATCCTATGCTCTATCCTATCCTATCCTCTATCCTATCCTATCCTCTATCTTATCCTATCCTCTATCCTATCCTATCCTCTATCCTATCCTATTCTCTATCCTATCCTATCCTCTATCTTATCCTATCCTCTATCCTATCCTATCCTCTATCCTATCCTATTCTCTATCCTATCCTATCTTCTACCCTATCCTATCCTCTATCCTATCCTATAATCTATCCTATCCTCTCCTCTATCCTATCCTATCCTCTATCCTATCCTATCCTCTATCCTATCCTATCCTCTATCCTATCCTATCCTCTATCCTATCCTATCCTCTATCTTATCCTATCCTCTATCCTATCCTATCCTCTATACTATCCTAACCTCTATCCTATCCTATCCTCTATCCTATCCTATCCTCTATCCTATCCTATCCTCTATCCTATCCTATCCTCTATCCTATCCTATCCTCTATCCTATCCTATCCTCTATCCTATCCTATCCTCTATCCTATCCTATCCTCTATCCTATCCTATGCTCTATCCTATGCTATCCTGTATCCTATCCATATTCTACCCTACGTCTATCCTATCCAATCCTCTATCCTATCCTATCCTCTATCCTACCCTATAATATCCTCTATCCTATCCTATCCTCTATCCTATTCTATCTTCTATCCTATCCTATCCTCTATCCTATCCTATCCTCTACCCTATCCTATCCTCTATCCTATCCTATCCTGTATCCTATCCTATCCTCTATTCTATCCTCTCCTCTATCCTATATTATCCTCTATCCTATCCTATCCTCTATCCTATCCTATCCTCTATCCTATCCTATCCTCTATCCTATCCTATCCTCTATCTTATCCTATCCTCTATCCTATCCTCTATCCTATCCTATCCTCTATCCTATCCTATCCTCTATCCTATCATATCCTCTATCCTATCCTATCCTCTATCCTATCCTATCCTCTATCCTATCCTGTCCTCTATCCTATCCTATCCTCTATCCTATCCTATCCTCTATCCTATCCTATCCTCTATCCTCTATCCTCTATCCTATCCTATCCTCTATCCTATCCTATCCTCTATGCTATCCTATCCTCTAACCTATCCTATCCTCTATCCTATCCTTTATCCTATCCTATCCTCTATCCTTTCCTATCCTCTATCCTATCCTACCCTCTATCCTATTCTATCCTCTATAATATCCTATGCTCTATCCTATCCTATCCTCTATCCTATCCTATCCTCTATCTTATCCTATCCTCTATCCTATCCTATCCTCTATCCTATCCTATTCTCTATCCTATCCTATCCTCTATCTTATCCTATCCTCTATCCTATCCTATCCTCTATCCTATCCTATTCTCTATCCTATCCTATCTTCTACCCTATCCTATCCTCTATCCTATCCTATCCTCTATCCTATCCTATCCTCTATCCTATCCTATCCTCTATCCTATCCTCTATCCTATCCTATCCTCTATCCTATCCTATCCTCTATCCTATCCTATCCTCTATACTATCCTAACCTCTATCCTGTCCTATCCTCTATCCTATCCTATCCTCTATGCTATCCTATCCTCTAACCTATCCTATCCTCTATCCTATCCTTTATCCTATCCTATCCTCTATCCTTCCTATCCTCTATCCTATCCTTCCCTCTATCCTATTCTATCCTCTATAATATCCTATGCTCTATCCTATCCTATCCTCTATCCTATCCTATCCTCTATCCTATCCTATCCTCTATCCTATCCTATCCTCTATCCTATCCTACCCTCCATCCTATCCTTTATCCTATCCTATCCTCTATCCTATCCTATCCTCTATCCTATCCTACCCTCTATCCTATCCTATCCTCTATAATATCCTATCTTCTATCCTGTCCTATCCTCTATCCTATCCTATCTTCTATCCTATCCTATCCTCTATCCTATCCTATCCTCTATCCTATCCTATGCTTTATCCTATCCTATCCTCTATCCTATCCTAACCTCTATCCTATCCTATCCTCTATCCTATCCTATCCTCTGCCCTATCCTATCCTCTATCCGATCCTATCCTATCCTCTATCCTATCCTATCTTCTATCCTATCCTATCCTCTACCCTATAATATCCTCTATCCTATCCCATTCTCTATCCTATCCTGTACTCTATCCTATGCTATCCTGTATCCTATCCAAATTCTACCCTGCCCTCTATCCTATCCTATCCTCTATCCTATCCTATCCTCTATCCTATCCTATCCTCTATCCTATCCTATCCTCTATCCTATCCTATCCTCTATCCTATCCTATCCTCTATCCTATCCTATCCTCTATCCTATCCTATCCTCTATCCTATCCTATCCTCTATCCTCTATCCTATCCTATCCTCTATCCTATCCTATCCTCTATGCTATCCTATCCTCTAACCTATCCTATCCTCTATCCTATACTTTATCCTATCCTTTATCCTATCCTATCCTCTATCCTATCCTATCCTCTATCCTATCCTACCCTCTATCCTATTCTATCCTCTATAATATCCTATGCTCTATCCTATCCTATCCTCTATCCTATCCTATCCTCTATCTTATCCTATCCTCTATCCTATCCTATCCTCTATCCTATCCTATTCTCTATCCTATCCTATCCTCTATCTTATCCTATCCTCTATCCTATCCTATCCTCTATCCTATCCTATTCTCTATCCTATCCTATCTTCTACCCTATCCTATCCTCTATCCTATCCTATCCTCTATCCTATCCTATAATCTATCCTATCCTCTCCTCTATCCTATCCTATCCTCTATCCTATCCTATCCTCTATCCTATCCTATCCTCTATCCTATCCTATCCTCTATCCTATCCTACCCTCTATCCTATCCTTTATCCTATCCTATCCTCTACCCTATCCTATCCTCTATCCTATCCTACCCTCTATCCTATCCTATCCTCTATAATATCCTATCCTCTATCCTATCCTATCCTCTATCCTATCCTATCCTCTATCTTATCCTATCCTCTATCCTATCCTATCCTCTATCCTATCCTATTCTCTATCCTATCCTATCCTCTATCTTATCCTATCCTCTATCCTATCCTACCCTCTATCCTATCCTATCCTCTATAATATCCTATCCTCTATCCTATCCTATCCTCTATCCTATCCTATCCTCTATCTTATCCTATCCTCTATCCTATCCTATCCTCTATCCTATCCTATTCTCTATCCTATCCTATCCTCTATCTTATCCTATCCTCTATCCTATCCTATCCTCTATCCTATCCTATTCTCTATCCTATCCTATCCTCTATCTTATCCTATCCTCTATCCTATCCTATCCTCTCTATCCTATCCTATTCTCTATCCTATCCTATCCTCTATAATATCCTATCCTCTATCCTATCCTATCCTCTATCCTATCCTATCCTCTATCTTATCCTATCCTCTATCCTATCCTATCCTCTATCCTATCCTATTCTCTATCCTATCCTATCCTCTATCTTATCCTATCCTCTATCCTATCCTATCCTCTATCCTATCCTATTCTCTATCCTATCCTATCCTCTATCTTATCCTATCCTCTATCCTATCCTATCCTCTATCCTATCCTATTCTCTATCCTATCCTATCTTCTATCCTGTCCTATCCTCTATCCTATCCTATCTTCTATCCTATCCTATCCTCTATCCTATCCTATCCTCTATCCTATCCTATGCTTTATCCTATCCTATCCTCTATCCTATCCTATCCTCTATCCTATCCTATTCTCTATCCTATCCTATCTTCTATCCTGTCCTATCCTCTATCCTATCCTATCTTCTATCCTATCCTATCCTCTATCCTATCCTATCCTCTATCCTATCCTATCCTCTATCCTATCCTATCCTCTATCCTATCCTATCCTCTATCCTATCCTATCCTCTATCCTATCCTATCCTCTATCCTCTATCCTATCCTATCCTCTATCCTATCCTATCTTCTACCCTATCCTATCCTCTATCCTATCCTATAATCTATCCTATCCTACCCTCTATCCTATCCTTTATCCTATCCTATCCTCTATCCTATCCTATCCTCTATCCTATCCTACCCTCTATCCTATCCTATCCTCTATAATATCCTATCCTCTATCCTATCCTATCCTCTATCCTATCCTAACCTCTATCCTATCCTATCCTCTATCCTATCCTATCCTCTATCCTATCCTATCCTCTATCCTATCCTATCCTCTATCCTATCCTATCCTCTATCCTATCCTATCCTCTATCCTATCCTATCCTCTATCCTATCCTATCCTCTATCCTATCCTATCCTCTATCCTCTATCCTATCCTATCCTCTATCCTATCCTATCCTCTATGCTATCCTATCCTCTAACCTATCCTATCCTCTATCCTATCCTTGATCCTATCCTTTATCCTATCCTATCCTCTATCCTATCCTATCCTCTATCCTATCCTACCCTCTATCCTATTCTATCCTCTATAATATCCTATGCTCTATCCTATCCTATCCTCTATCCTATCCTATCCTATCCTCTATCCTATCCTATCCTCTATCCTATTCTATCTTCTATCCTATCCTATCCTCTATCCTATCCTATCCTCTACCCTATCCTATCCTCTATCCTATCCTATCCTATCCTCTATCCTATCCTATCTTCTATCCTATCCTATCCTCTACCCTATAATATCCTCTATCCTATCCCATTCTCTATCCTATCCTGTACTCTATCCTATGCTATCCTGTATCCTATCCAAATTCTGCCCTACCCTCTATCCTATCCTATCCTCTATCCTATCCTATCCTCTATCCTATCCTATCCTCTATCCTATCCTATCCTCTATCCTATCCTATCCTCTATCCTATCCTATCCTCTATCCTATCCTATCCTCTATCCTATCCTATCCTCTATCCTATCCTATCCTCTATCCTATCCTATCCTCTATCCTCTATCCTATCCTATCCTCTATCCTATCCTATCCTCTATGCTATCCTATCCTCTAACCTATCCTATCCTCTATCCTATCCTTTATCCTATCCTTTATCCTATCCTATCCTCTATCCTATCCTATCCTCTATCCTATCCTACCCTCTATCCTATTCTATCCTCTATAATATCCTATGCTCTATCCTATCCTATCCTCTATCCTATCCTATCCTCTATCTTATCCTATCCTCTATCCTATCCTATCCTCTATCCTATCCTATTCTCTATCCTATCCTATCCTCTATCTTATCCTATCCTCTATCCTATCCTATCCTCTATCCTATCCTATTCTCTATCCTATCCTATCTTCTACCCTATCCTATCCTCTATCCTATCCTATAATCTATCCTATCCTCTCCTCTATCCTATCCTATCCTCTATCCTATCCTATCCTCTATCCTATCCTATCCTCTATCCTATCCTACCCTCTATCCTATCCTTTATCCTATCCTATCCTCTATCCTATCCTATCCTCTATCCTATCCTACCCTCTATCCTATCCTATCCTCTATAATATCCTATCCTCTATCCTATCCTATCCTCTATCCTATCCTAACCTCTATCCTATCCTATCCTCTATCCTATCCTATCCTCTATCCTATCCTATCCTCTATCCTATCCTATCCTCTATCCTATCCTATCCTCTATCCTATCCTACCCTCTATCCTATCCTTTATCCTATCCTATCCTCTATCCTATCCTATCCTCTATCCTATCCTACCCTCTATCCTATCCTATCCTCTATAATATCCTATCCTCTATCCTATCCTATCCTCTATCCTATCCTATCCTCTATCTTATCCTATCCTCTATCCTATCCTATCCTCTATCCTATCCTATTCTCTATCCTATCCTATCCTCTATCTTATCCTATCCTCTATCCTATCCTATCCTCTATCCTATCCTATTCTCTATCCTATCCTGTCTTCTATCCTGTCCTATCCTCTATCCTATCCTATCTTCTATCCTATCCTATCCTCTATCCTATCCTATCCTCTATCCTATCCTATGCTTTATCCTATCCTATCCTCTATCCTATCCTATCCTCTATCCTATCCTATTCTCTATCCTATCCTATCTTCTATCCTGTCCTATCCTCTATCCTATCCTATCTTCTATCCTATCCTATCCTCTATCCTATCCTATCCTCTATCCTATCCTATCCTCTATCCTATCCTATCCTCTATCCTATCCTATCCTCTATCCTATCCTATCCTCCATCCTATCCTATCCTCTATCCTATCCTATCCTCTATCCTCTATCCTATCCTATCCTCTATCCTATCCTATCCTCTATGCTATCCTATCCTCTAACCTATCCTATCCTCTATCCTATCCTTTATCCTATCCTTTATCCTATCCTATCCTCTATCCTATCCTATCCTCTATCCTATCCTACCCTCTATCCTATTCTATCCTCTATAATATCCTATGCTCTATCCTATCCTATCCTCTATCCTATCCTATCCTCTATCTTATCCTATCCTCTATCCTATCCTATCCTCTATCCTATCCTATTCTCTATCCTATCCTATCCTCTATCTTATCCTATCCTCTATCCTATCCTATCCTCTATCCTATCCTATTCTCTATCCTATCCTATCTTCTACCCTATCCTATCCTCTATCCTATCCTATAATCTATCCTATCCTCTCCTCTATCCTATCCTATCCTCTATCCTATCCTATCCTCTATCCTATCCTATCCTCTATCCTATCCTACCCTCTATCCTATCCTTTATCCTATCCTATCCTCTATCCTATCCTATCCTCTATCCTATCCTACCCTCTATCCTATCCTATCCTCTATAATATCCTATCCTCTATCCTATCCTATCCTCTATCCTATCCTAACCTCTATCCTATCCTATCCTCTATCCTATCCTATCCTCTATCCTATCCTATCCTCTATCCTATCCTATCCTCTATCCTATCCTATCCTCTATCCTATCCTATCCTCTATCCTATCCTATCCTCTATCCTATCCTATCCTCTATCCTATCCTATCCTCTAACCTATCCTATCCTCTATCCTATCCTTGATCCTATCCTTTATCCTATCCTATCCTCTATCCTATCCTATCCTCTATCCTATCCTACCCTCTATCCTATTCTATCCTCTATAATATCCTATGCTCTATCCTATCCTATCCTCTATCCTATCCTATCCTATCCTCTATCCTATCCTATCCTCTATCCTATTCTATCTTCTATCCTATCCTATCCTCTATCCTATCCTATCCTCTACCCTATCCTATCCTCTATCCTATCCTATCCTATCCTCTATCCTATCCTATCTTCTATCCTATCCTATCCTCTACCCTATAATATCCTCTATCCTATCCCATTCTCTATCCTATCCTGTACTCTATCCTATGCTATCCTGTATCCTATCCAAATTCTACCCTACCCTCTATCCTATCATATCCTCTATCCTATCCTATCCTCTATCCTATCCTATCCTCTATCCTATCCTATCCTCTATCCTATCCTATCCTCTATCCTATCCTATCCTCTATCCTATCCTATCCTCTATCCTATCCTATCCTCTATCCTATCCTATCCTCTATCCTATCCTATCCTCTATCCTATCCTATCCTCTAACCTATCCTATCCTCTATCCTATCCTTGATCCTATCCTTTATCCTATCCTATCCTCTATCCTATCCTATCCTCTATCCTATCCTACCCTCTATCCTATTCTATCCTCTATAATATCCTATGCTCTATCCTATCCTATCCTCTATCCTATCCTATCCTATCCTCTATCCTATCCTATCCTCTATCCTATTCTATCTTCTATCCTATCCTATCCTCTATCCTATCCTATCCTCTACCCTATCCTATCCTCTATCCTATCCTATCCTATCCTCTATCCTATCCTATCTTCTATCCTATCCTATCCTCTACCCTATAATATCCTCTATCCTATCCCATTCTCTATCCTATCCTGTACTCTATCCTATGCTATCCTGTATCCTATCCAAATTCTACCCTACCCTCTATCCTATCATATCCTCTATCCTATCCTATCCTCTATCCTATCCTATCCTCTATCCTATCCTATCCTCTATCCTATCCTATCCTCTATCCTATCCTATCCTCTATCCTATCCTATCCTCTATCCTATCCTATCCTCTATCCTATCCTATCCTCTATCCTATCCTATCCTCTATCCTATCCTATCCTCTATCCTATCCTATCCTCTATCCTATCCTATCCTCTATCCTCTATCCTATCCTATCCTCTATCCTATCCTATCCTCTATGCTATCCTATCCTCTAACCTATCCTATCCTCTATCCTATACTTTATCCTATCCTTTATCCTATCCTATCCTCTATCCTATCCTATCCTCTATCCTATCCTACCCTCTATCCTATTCTATCCTCTATAATATCCTATGCTCTATCCTATCCTATCCTCTATCCTATCCTATCCTCTATCTTATCCTATCCTCTATCCTATCCTATCCTCTATCCTATCCTATTCTCTATCCTATCCTATCCTCTATCTTATCCTATCCTCTATCCTATCCTATCCTCTATCCTATCCTATTCTCTATCCTATCCTATCTTCTACCCTATCCTATCCTCTATCCTATCTTATCCTCTATCCTATCCTATCCTCTATCCTATCCTATCCTCTATCCTATCCTATCCTCTATCCTATCCTATCCTCTATCCTATCCTATCCTCTATACTATCCTAACCTCTATCCTGTCCTATCCTCTATCCTATCCTATCCTCTATCCTATCCTATCCTCTATCCTATCCTATGCTTTATCCTATCCTATCCTCTATCCTATCCTCTTCTCTATCCTATCCTATCCTCTATCCTATCCTATCCTCTATCCTAACCTATCGTCTATCCTATCCTATCCTCTATCCTATCCTATCCTCTATCCTATCCTATTCTCTATCCTATCCTATCTTCTACCCTATCCTATCCTCTATCCTATCCTATAATCTATCCTATCCTCTCCTCTATCCTATCCTATCCTCTATCCTATCCTATCCTCTATCCTATCCTATCCTCTATCCTATCCTATCCTCTATCCTATCCTACCCTCTATCCTATCCTTTATCCTATCCTATCCTCTATCCTATCCTATCCTCTATCCTATCCTACCCTCTATCCTATCCTATCCTCTATAATATCCTATCCTCTATCCTATCCTATCCTCTATCCTATCCTAACCTCTATCCTATCCTATCCTCTATCCTATCCTATCCTCTATCCTATCCTATCCTCTATCCTATCCTATCCTCTATCCTATCCTATCCTCTATCCTATCCTATCCTCTATCCTATCCTATCCTCTATCCTATCCTATCCTCTATCCTCTATCCTATCCTATCCTCTATCCTATCCTATCCTCTATGCTATCCTATCCTCTAACCTATCCTATCCTCTATCCTATCCTATGCTCTATCCTATGCTATCCTGTATCCTATCCATATTCTACCCTACGTCTATCCTATCCAATCCTCTATCCTATCCTATCCTCTATCCTATCCTATCCTATCCTCTATCCTATCCTATCCTCTATTCTATTCTATCTTCTATCCTATCCTATCCTCTATCCTATCCTATCCTCTACCCTATCCTATCCTCAATCCTATCCTATCCTATCCTCTATCCTATCCTATCTTCTATCCTATCCTATCCTCTACCCTATAATATCCTCTATCCTATCCCATTCTCTATCCTATCCTGTACTCTATCCTATGCTATCCTGTATCCTATCCAAATTCTACCCTACCCTCTATCCTATCCTATCCTCTATCCTATCCTATCCTCTATCCTATCCTATCCTCTATCCTATCCTATCCTCTATCCTATCCTATCCTATCCTATCCTATCCTCTATCCTATCCTCTATCTATCCTCTATCCTATCCTCTATCCTATCCTACCCTCTATCCTATTCTATCCTCTATAATATCCTATGCTCTATCCTATCCTATCCTCTATCCTATCCTATCCTCTATCTTATCCTATCCTCTATCCTATCCTATCCTCTATCCTATCCTATTCTCTATCCTATCCTATCCTCTATCTTATCCTATCCTCTATCCTATCCTATCCTCTATCCTATCCTATCCTCTATCCTCTATCCTATCCTATCCTCTATCCTATCCTATCCTCTATGCTATCCTATCCTCTAACCTATCCTATCCTCTATCCTATACTTTATCCTATCCTTTATCCTATCCTATCCTCTATCCTATCCTATCCTCTATCCTATCCTACCCTCTATCCTATTCTATCCTCTATAATATCCTATGCTCTATCCTATCCTATCCTCTATCCTATCCTATCCTCTATCTTATCCTATCCTCTATCCTATCCTATCCTCTATCCTATCCTATTCTCTATCCTATCCTATCCTCTATCTTATCCTATCCTCTATCCTAAACTATCCTCTATCCTATCCTATTCTCTATCCTATCCTATCTTCTACCCTATCCTATCCTCTATCGTATCCTATAATCTATCCTATCCTCTCCTCTATCCTATCCTATCCTCTATCCTATCCTATCCTCTATCCTATCCTATCCTCTATCCTATCCTATCCTCTATCCTATCCTACCCTCTATCCTATCCTTTATCCTATCCTATCCTCTATCCTATCCTATCCTCTATCCTATCCTACCCTCTATCCTATCCTATCCTCTATAATATCCTATCCTCTATCCTATCCTATCCTCTATCCTATCCTAACCTCTATCCTATCCTATCCTCTATCCTATCCTATCCTCTATCCTATCCTATCCTCTATCCTATCCTATCCTCTATCCTATCCTATCCTCTATCCTATCCTATCCTCTATCCTATCCTATCCTCTATCCTATCCTATCCTCTATCCTATCCTATCCTCTATGCTATCCTATCCTCTAACCTATCCTATCCTCTATCCTATCCTTTATCCTATCCTATCCTCTATCCTATCCTATCCTCTATCCTATCCTACCCTCTATCCTATTCTATCCTCTATAATATCCTATGCTCTATCCTATCCTATCCTCTATCCTATCCTATCCTCTATCTTATCCTATCCTCTATCCTATCCTATCCTCTATCCTATCCTATTCTCTATCCTATCCTATCCTCTATCTTATCCTATCCTCTATCCTATCCTATCCTCTATCCTATCCTATTCTCTATCCTATCCTATCTTCTACCCTATCCTATCCTCTATCCTATCCTATAATCTATCCTATCCTCTCCTCTATCCTATCCTATCCACTATCCTATCCTATCCTCTATCCTATCCTATCCTCTATTATATCCTATCCTCTATCCTATCCTACCGTCTATCCTATCCTTTATCCTATCCTATCCTCTATCCTATCCTATCCTCTATCCTATCCTACCCTCTATCCTATCCTATCCTCTATAATATCCTATCCTCTATCCTATCCTATCCTCTATACTATCCTAACCTCTATCCTATCCTATCCTCTATCCTATCCTATCCTCTATCCTACCCTATCCTCTATCCTATCCTATCCTCTATCCTATCCTATCCTCTATCCTATCCTATCCTCTATCCTATCCTATGCTCTATCCTATGCTATCCTGTATCCTATCCATATTCTACCCTACGTCTATCCTATCCAATCCTCTATCCTATCCTATCCTCTATCCTATCCTATCCTCTATCCTATCCTTTATCCTATCCTATCCTCTATCCTATCCTATCCTCTATCCTATCCTACCCTCTATCCTATTCTATCCTCTATAATATCCTATGCTCTATCCTATCCTATCCTCTATCCTATCCTATCCTCTATCTTATCCTATCCTCTATCCTATCCTATCCTCTATCCTATCCTATTCTCTATCCTATCCTATCCTCTATCTTATCCTATCCTCTATCCTATCCTATCCTCTATCCTATCCTATTCTCTATCCTATCCTATCTTCTACCCTATCCTATCCTCTATCCTATCCTATAATCTATCCTATCCTCTCCTCTATCCTATCCTATCCACTATCCTATCCTATCCTCTATCCTATCCTATCCTCTATTATATCCTATCCTCTATCCTATCCTACCGTCTATCCTATCCTTTATCCTATCCTATCCTCTATCCTATCCTATCCTCTATCCTATCCTACCCTCTATCCTATCCTATCCTCTATAATATCCTATCCTCTATCCTATCCTATCCTCTATACTATCCTAACCTCTATCCTATCCTATCCTCTATCCTATCCTATCCTCTATCCTACCCTATCCTCTATCCTATCCTATCCTCTATCCTATCCTATCCTCTATCCTATCCTATCCTCTATCCTATCCTATGCTCTATCCTATGCTATCCTGTATCCTATCCATATTCTACCCTACGTCTATCCTATCCAATCCTCTATCCTATCCTATCCTCTATCCTATCCTATCCTATCCTCTATCCTATCCTATCCTCTATCCTATTCTATCTTCTATCCTATCCTATCCTCTATCCTATCCTATCCTCTACCCTATCCTATCCTCTATCCTATCCTATCCTATCCTCTATCCTATCCTATCTTCTATCCTATCCTATCCTCTACCCTATAATATCCTCTATCCTATCCCATTCTCTATCCTATCCTGTACTCTATCCTATGCTATCCTGTATCCTATCCAAATTCTACCCTACCCTCTATCCTATCCTATCCTCTATCCTATCCTATCCTCTATCCTATCCTATCCTCTATCCTATCCTATCCTCTATCCTATCCTATCCTCTATCCTATCCTATCCTCTATCCTATCCTATCCTCTATCCTATCCTATCCTCTATCCTCTATCCTATCCTATCCTCTATCCTATCCTATCCTCTATGCTATCCTATCCTCTAACCTATCCTATCCTCTATCCTATACTTTATCCTATCCTTTATCCTATCCTATCCTCTATCCTATCCTATCCTCTATCCTATCCTACCCTCTATCCTATTCTATCCTCTATAATATCCTATGCTCTATCCTATCCTATCCTCTATCCTATCCTATCCTCTATCTTATCCTATCCTCTATCCTATCCTATCCTCTATCCTATCCTATTCTCTATCCTATCCTATCCTCTATCTTATCCTATCCTCTATCCTAACCTATCCTCTATCCTATCCTATTCTCTATCCTATCCTATCTTCTACCCTATCCTATCCTCTATCCTATCCTATCCTCTATCCTATCCTATCCTCTATCCTATTCTATCCTCTATCCTATCCTATCCTCTATCCTATCCTATCCTCTATCCTATCCTATCCTCTATACTATCCTAACCTCTATCCTGTCCTATCCTCTATCCTATCCTATCCTCTATCCTATCCTATCCTCTATCCTATCCTATGCTTTATCCTATCCTATCCTCTATCCTATCCTCTTCTCTATCCTATCCTATCCTCTATCCTACCCTATCCTCTATCCTAACCTATCGTCTATCCTATCCTATCCTCTATCCTATCCTATCCTCTATCCTATCCTATCCTCTATCCTATCCTATCCTCTATCCTATCCTATGCTTTATCCTATCCTACCCTCTATATTATCCTAACCTCTATCCTATCCTATCCTCTATCCTATCCTATCCTATCCTCTATCCTATCCTCTATCCTATCCTATCCTCTATCCTATCCTATCCTCTATCTTATCCTCTATCCTATCCTATCCTCTATCCTATCCTATCCTCTATCCCATCCCATTATCTATCCTATCCTACCCTCTATCCTATCCTATCCTCTATCCTATCCTATCCTCTATCCTATACTCTATCCTATCCTCTATCCTATCCTATCATCTATCCTATCCTATCCTCTATCCTATCCTACCCTCTATCCTATCCTATCCTCTATCCTATCCTCTATCCTATCCTCTATCCTATCCTATCCTCTACCCTATCCTATCCTCTATCCTATCCTATCCTCTATCCTATCCTATCCTCTATCCTATCCTATTCTCTATCCTATCCTATCCTCTATCCTATCCTATCCTCTATCCTATCCTCTACCCTATAATATCCTCTATCCTATCCTATTCTCTATCCTATGCTATCCTGTATCCTATCCAAATTCTACCCTACCCTCTACCCTATAATATCCTCTATCCTATCCTATTCTCTATCCTATGCTATCCTGTATCCTATCCAAATTCTACCCTACCCTCTGTCCTATCCTATCCTCTATCCTATCCTATCCTCTATCCTATCCTATCCTCTATCCTATCCTATCCTCTATCCTATCCTATGCTTTATCCTATCCTACCCTCTATATTATCCTAACCTCTATCCTATCCTATCCTCTATCCTATCCTATCCTATCCTCTATCCTATCCTCTATCCTATCCTATCCTCTATCCTATCCTATCCTCTATCTTATCCTCTATCCTATCCTATCCTCTATCCTATCCTATCCTCTATCCCATCCCATTATCTATCCTATCCTACCCTCTATCCTATCCTATCCTCTATCCTATCCTATCCTCTATCCTATACTCTATCCTATCCTCTATCCTATCCTATCATCTATCCTATCCTATCCTCTATCCTATCCTACCCTCTATCCTATCCTATCCTCTATCCTATCCTCTATCCTATCCTCTATCCTATCCTATCCTCTACCCTATCCTATCCTCTATCCTATCCTATCCTCTATCCTATCCTATCCTCTATCCTATCCTATTCTCTATCCT
Organism: Halictus rubicundus; assembly: GCF_050948215.1. NCBI lineage: Eukaryota > Metazoa > Arthropoda > Insecta > Hymenoptera > Halictidae > Halictus > Halictus rubicundus. Next base: position 14,933 of record NW_027489212.1, on the reverse strand, counting down.
ATCCTATCCTCTATCCTATCCTATCCTCTATCCTATCCTCTACCCTATAATATCCTCTATCCTATCCTATTCTCTATCCTATGCTATCCTGTATCCTATCCAAATTCTACCCTACCCTCTACCCTATAATATCCTCTATCCTATCCTATTCTCTATCCTATGCTATCCTGTATCCTATCCAAATTCTACCCTACCCTCTGTCCTATCCTATCCTCTATCCTATCCTATCCTCTATCCTATCCTATCCTCTATCCTATCCTATCCTCTATTCTATCCTACCCTCTATCCTATCCTTTATCCTATCCTATCCTCTATCCTATCCTATCCTCTATAATATCCTATCCTCTATCCTATCCTATCCTCTATACTATCCTAACCTCTATCCTATCCTATCATCTATCCTATCCTATCCTCTATCCTACCCTATCCTCTATCCTATCCTATCCTCTATCCTATCCTCTATCCTATCCTATTCTCTATCCTATCCTATCATCTATCCTATCCTATCCTATCCTATCCTCTATCCTATCCAATCCTCTATCATATCCTATCCTCTATCCAATCCTATCCTCTATCCTAACCTATAATCTATCCTATCCTCTCCTCTATCCTATCCTATCCTCTATCCTATCCTATCCTCTATCCTATCCTATCCTCTATCCTATCCTATCCTCTATTCTATCCTACCCTCTATCCTATCCTTTATCCTATCCTATCCTCTATCCTATCCTATCCTCTATCCTATCCTACCCTCTATCCTATCCTATCCTCTATAATATCCTATCCTCTATCCTATCCTATCCTCTATACTATCCTAACCTCTATCCTATCCTATCCTCTATCCTATCCTATCCTCTATCCTATCCTATCCTCTATCCTATCCTATCCTCTATCCTATCCTATCCTCTATCCTATCCTATGCTCTATCCTATGCTATCCTGTATCCTATCCATATTCTACCCTACGTCTATCCTATCCAATCCTCTATCCTATCCTATCCTCTATCCTATCCTATCCTATCCTCTATCCTATCCTATCCTATCCTATCCTCTATCCTATCCTATCCTCTATCCTATTCTATCTTCTATCCTATCCTATCCTCTATCCTATCCTATCCTCTACCCTATCCTATCCTCTATCCTATCCTATCCTATCCTCTATCCTATCCTATCTTCTATCCTATCCTATCCTCTACCCTATAATATCCTCTATCCTATCCCATTCTCTATCCTATCCTGTACTCTATCCTATGCTATCCTGTATCCTATCCAAATTCTACCCTACCCTCTATCCTATCCTATCCTCTATCCTATCCTATCCTCTATCCTATCCTATCCTCTATCCTATCCTATCCTCTATCCTATCCTATCCTCTATCCTATCCTATCCTCTATCCTATCCTATCCTCTATCCTATCCTATCCTCTATCCTCTATCCTATCCTATCCTCTATCCTATCCTATCCTCTATGCTATCCTATCCTCTATCCTATCCTTTATCCTATCCTTTATCCTATCCTATCCTCTATCCTATCCTATCCTCTATCTTATCCTATCCTCTATCCTATCCTATCCTCTATCCTATCCTATTCTCTATCCTATCCTATCCTCTATCTTATCCTATCCTCTATCCTATCCTATCCTCTATCCTATCCTATTCTCTATCCTATCCTATCTTCTACCCTATCCTACCCTCTATCCTATCCTATAATCTATCCTATCCTCTCCTCTATCCTATCCTATCCTCTATCCTATCCTATCCTCTATCCTATCCTATCCTCTATCCTATCGTATCCTCTATCCTATCCTACCCTCTATCCTATCCTTTATCCTATCCTATCCTCTATCCTATCCTATCCTCTATCCTATCCTACCCTCTATCCTATCCTATCCTCTATAATATCCTATCCTCTATCCTATCCTATCCTCTATACTATCCTAACCTCTATCCTATCCTATCCTCTATCCTATCCTATCCTCTATCCTATCCTATCCTCTATCCTATCCTATCCTCTATCCTATCCTATGCTCTATCCTATGCTATCCTGTATCCTATCCATATTCTACCCTACGTCTATCCTATCCAATCCTGTATCCTATCCTATCCTCTATCCTATCCTATCCTATCCTCTATCCTATCCTATCCTATCCTATCCTCTATCCTATCCTATCCTCTATCCTATTCTATCTTCTATCCTATCCTATCCTCTATCCTATCCTATCCTCTACCCTATCCTATCCTCTATCCTATCCTATCCTATCCTCTATCCTATCCTATCTTCTATCCTATCCTATCCTCTACCCTATAATATCCTCTATCCTATCCCATTCTCTATCCTATCCTGTACTCTATCCTATGCTATCCTGTATCCTATCCAAATTCTACCCTACCCTCTATCCTATCCTATCCTCTATCCTATCCTATCCTCTATCCTATCCTATCCTCTATCCTATCCTATCCTCTATCCTATCCTATCCTCTATCGTATCCTATCCTCTATCCTATCCTATCCTCTATCCTATCCTATCCTCTATCCTCTATCCTATCCTATCCTCTATCCTATCCTATCCTCTATGCTATCCTATCCTCTAACCTATCCTATCCTCTATCCTATCCTTTATCCTATCCTTTATCCTATCCTATCCTCTATCCTATCCTATCCTCTATCCTATCCTACCCTCTATCCTATTCTATCCTCTATAATATCCTATGCTCTATCCTATCCTATCCTCTATCCTATCCTTTCCTCTATCTTATCCTATCCTCTATCCTATCTAATCCTCTATCCTATCCTATTCTCTATCCTATCCTATCCTCTATCTTATCCTATCCTCTATCCTATCCTATCCTCTATGCTATCCTATTCTCTATCCTATCCTATCCTCTATCCTATCCTATCCTCTATCCTATCCTATCGTCTATCCTATCCTATCATCTATCCTATCCTATCCTCTATCCTACCCTATCCTCTATCCTATCCTATCCTCTATCCTATCCTCTATCCTATCCTATTCTCTATCCTATCCTATCATCTATCCTATCCTATCCTATCCTATCCTCTATCCTATCCAATCCTCTATCATATCCTATCCTCTATCCAATCCTATCCTCTATCCTAACCTATAATCTATCCTATCCTCTCCTCTATCCTATCCTATCCTCTATCCTATCCTATCCTCTATCCTATCCTATCCTCTATCCTATCCTATCCTCTATTCTATCCTACCCTCTATCCTATCCTTTATCCTATCCTATCCTCTATCCTATCCTATCCTCTATCCTATCCTACCCTCTATCCTATCCTATCCTCTATAATATCCTATCCTCTATCCTATCCTATCCTCTATACTATCCTAACCTCTATCCTATCCTATCCTCTATCCTATCCTATCCTCTATCCTATCCTATCCTCTATCCTATCCTATCCTCTATCCTATCCTATCCTCTATCCTATCCTATGCTCTATCCTATGCTATCCTGTATCCTATCCATATTCTACCCTACGTCTATCCTATCCAATCCTCTATCCTATCCTATCCTCTATCCTATCCTATCCTATCCTCTATCCTATCCTATCCTATCCTATCCTCTATCCTATCCTATCCTCTATCCTATTCTATCTTCTATCCTATCCTATCCTCTATCCTATCCTATCCTCTACCCTATCCTATCCTCTATCCTATCCTATCCTATCCTCTATCCTATCCTATCTTCTATCCTATCCTATCCTCTACCCTATAATATCCTCTATCCTATCCCATTCTCTATCCTATCCTGTACTCTATCCTATGCTATCCTGTATCCTATCCAAATTCTACCCTACCCTCTATCCTATCCTATCCTCTATCCTATCCTATCCTCTATCCTATCCTATCCTCTATCCTATCCTATCCTCTATCCTATCCTATCCTCTATCCTATCCTATCCTCTATCCTATCCTATCCTCTATCCTCTATCCTATCCTATCCTCTATCCTATCCTATCCTCTATGCTATCCTATCCTCTATCCTATCCTTTATCCTATCCTTTATCCTATCCTATCCTCTATCCTATCCTATCCTCTATCTTATCCTATCCTCTATCCTATCCTATCCTCTATCCTATCCTATTCTCTATCCTATCCTATCCTCTATCTTATCCTATCCTCTATCCTATCCTATCCTCTATCCTATCCTATTCTCTATCCTATCCTATCTTCTACCCTATCCTACCCTCTATCCTATCCTATCCTCTATCCTATCCTATCCTCTATCCTATCGTATCCTCTATCCTATCCTACCCTCTATCCTATCCTTTATCCTATCCTATCCTCTATCCTATCCTATCCTCTATCCTATCCTACCCTCTATCCTATCCTATCCTCTATAATATCCTATCCTCTATCCTATCCTATCCTCTATACTATCCTAACCTCTATCCTATCCTATCCTCTATCCTATCCTATCCTCTATCCTATCCTATCCTCTATCCTATCCTATCCTCTATCCTATCCTATCCTCTATCCTATCCTATGCTCTATCCTATGCTATCCTGTATCCTATCCATATTCTACCCTACGTCTATCCTATCCAATCCTGTATCCTATCCTATCCTCTATCCTATCCTATCCTATCCTCTATCCTATCCTATCCTATCCTATCCTCTATCCTATCCTATCCTCTATCCTATTCTATCTTCTATCCTATCCTATCCTCTATCCTATCCTATCCTCTACCCTATCCTATCCTCTATCCTATCCTATCCTATCCTCTATCCTATCCTATCTTCTATCCTATCCTATCCTCTACCCTATAATATCCTCTATCCTATCCCATTCTCTATCCTATCCTGTACTCTATCCTATGCTATCCTGTATCCTATCCAAATTCTACCCTACCCTCTATCCTATCCTATCCTCTATCCTATCCTATCCTCTATCCTATCCTATCCTCTATCCTATCCTATCCTCTATCCTATCCTATCCTCTATCGTATCCTATCCTCTATCCTATCCTATCCTCTATCCTATCCTATCCTCTATCCTCTATCCTATCCTATCCTCTATCCTATCCTATCCTCTATGCTATCCTATCCTCTAACCTATCCTATCCTCTATCCTATCCTTTATCCTATCCTTTATCCTATCCTATCCTCTATCCTATCCTATCCTCTATCCTATCCTACCCTCTATCCTATTCTATCCTCTATAATATCCTATGCTCTATCCTATCCTATCCTCTATCCTATCCTTTCCTCTATCTTATCCTATCCTCTATCCTATCTAATCCTCTATCCTATCCTATTCTCTATCCTATCCTATCCTCTATCTTATCCTATCCTCTATCCTATCCTATCCTCTATGCTATCCTATTCTCTATCCTATCCTATCCTCTATCCTATCCTATCCTCTATCCTATCCTATCCTCTATCCTATCCTATCCTCTATCCTATCCTCTCCTCTATCCTATCCTATCCTCTATCCTATCCTATCCTCTATACTATCCTAACCTCTATCCTGTCCTATCCTCTATCCTATCCTATCCTCTATCCTATCCTATCCTCTATCCTATCCTATGCTTTATCCTATCCTATCCTCTATCCTATCCTATTCTCTATCCTATCCTATCCTCTATCCTATCCTATCCTCTATCCTAACCTATCGTCTATCCTATCCTATCCTCTATCCTATCCTATCCTCTATCCTATCCTATCCTCTATCCTATCCTATCCTCTATCCTATCCTATGCTTTATCCTATCCTATCCTCTATCCTATCCTAACCTCTATCCTATCCTATCCTCTATCCTATCCTATCCTCTACCCTATCCTATCCTCTATCCTATCCTATCCTCTATCCTATCCTATCCTCTAACCTATCCTATCCTCTATCCTATCCTATCCTCTATCCTATCCTAACCTCTCTCCTATCCTATCCTCTATCCTATCCTATCCTCTATCCTATCCTATCCTCTATCCTATCCTATCCTCTAACCTATCCTATCCTCTATCCTATCCTCTCCTCTATCCTATCCTATCCTCTATCCTATCCTATCCTCTATCCTATCCTATCCTCTATCCTATCCTATCCTCTATCCTATCCGATCCTCTATCTTATCCTATCCTCTATCCTATCCTATCCTATTTTCTATCCTATCCTATCCTCTACCCTATCCTATCCTCTATCCTATCCTATCCTCTATCCTATCCTATCCTCTATCCTATCCTATCCTCTATCCTATCCTATGCTCTATCCTATCCTATCCTCTATCCTATCCTATCCTCTAACCTATCCTATCCTCTATCCTATCCTCTCCTCTATCCTATCCTATCCTCTACCCTATCCTATCCTCTATCCTATCCTATCCTCTATCCTATCCTATCCTCTATCCTATCCTATCCTCTATCCTATCCTTTATCCTATCCTTTATCCTATCCTATCCTCTATCCTATCCTATCCTCTATCTTATCCTATCCTCTATCCTATCCTATCCTCTATCCTATCCTATTCTCTATCCTATCCTATCCTCTATCTTATCCTATCCTCTATCCTATCCTATCCTCTATCCTATCCTATTCTCTATCCTATCCTATCTTCTACCCTATCCTACCCTCTATCCTATCCTATAATCTATCCTATCCTCTCCTCTATCCTATCCTATCCTCTATCCTATCCTATCCTCTATCCTATCCTATCCTCTATCCTATCGTATCCTCTATCCTATCCTACCCTCTATCCTATCCTTTATCCTATCCTATCCTCTATCCTATCCTATCCTCTATCCTATCCTACCCTCTATCCTATCCTATCCTCTATAATATCCTATCCTCTATCCTATCCTATCCTCTATACTATCCTAACCTCTATCCTATCCTATCCTCTATCCTATCCTATCCTCTATCCTATCCTATCCTCTATCCTATCCTATCCTCTATCCTATCCTATGCTCTATCCTATGCTATCCTGTATCCTATCCATATTCTACCCTACGTCTATCCTATCCAATCCTGTATCCTATCCTATCCTCTATCCTATCCTATCCTATCCTCTATCCTATCCTATCCTATCCTATCCTCTATCCTATCCTATCCTCTATCCTATTCTATCTTCTATCCTATCCTATCCTCTATCCTATCCTATCCTCTACCCTATCCTATCCTCTATCCTATCCTATCCTATCCTCTATCCTATCCTATCTTCTATCCTATCCTATCCTCTACCCTATAATATCCTCTATCCTATCCCATTCTCTATCCTATCCTGTACTCTATCCTATGCTATCCTGTATCCTATCCAAATTCTACCCTACCCTCTATCCTATCCTATCCTCTATCCTATCCTATCCTCTATTCTATCCTATCCTCTATCCTGTCCTATCCTCTATCCTATCCTATCCTCTATCGTATCCTATCCTCTATCCTATCCTATCCTCTATCCTATCCTATCCTCTATCCTCTATCCTATCCTATCCTCTATCCTATCCTATCCTCTATGCTATCCTATCCTCTAACCTATCCTATCCTCTATCCTATCCTTTATCCTATCCTTTATCCTATCCTATCCTCTATCCTATCCTATCCTCTATCCTATCCTATCCTCTATGCTATCCTATTCTCTATCCTATCCTATCCTCTATCCTATCCTATCCTCTATCCTATCCTATCCTCTATCCTATCCTATCCTCTATCCTATCCTCTCCTCTATCCTATCCTATCCTCTATCCTATCCTATCCTCTATACTATCCTAACCTCTATCCTGTCCTATCCTCTATCCTATCCTATCCTCTATCCTATCCTATCCTCTATCCTATCCTATGCTTTATCCTATCCTATCCTCTATCCTATCCTATTCTCTATCCTATCCTATCCTCTATCCTATCCTATCCTCTATCCTAACCTATCGTCTATCCTATCCTATCCTCTATCCTATCCTATCCTCTATCCTATCCTATCCTCTATCCTATCCTATCCTCTATCCTATCCTATGCTTTATCCTATCCTATCCTCTATCCTATCCTAACCTCTATCCTATCCTATCCTCTATCCTATCCTATCCTCTACCCTATCCTATCCTCTATCCTATCCTATCCTCTATCCTATCCTATCCTCTAACCTATCCTATCCTCTATCCTATCCTATCCTCTATCCTATCCTAACCTCTCTCCTATCCTATCCTCTATCCTATCCTATCCTCTATCCTATCCTATCCTCTATCCTATCCTATCCTCTAACCTATCCTATCCTCTATCCTATCCTCTCCTCTATCCTATCCTATCCTCTATCCTATCCTATCCTCTATCCTATCCTATCCTCTATCCTATCCTATCCTCTATCCTATCCGATCCTCTATCTTATCCTATCCTCTATCCTATCCTATCCTATTTTCTATCCTATCCTATCCTCTACCCTATCCTATCCTCTATCCTATCCTATCCTCTATCCTATCCTATCCTCTATCCTATCCTATCCTCTATCCTATCCTATGCTCTATCCTATCCTATCCTCTATCCTATCCTAACCTCTAACCTATCCTATCCTCTATCCTATCCTCTCCTCTATCCTATCCTATCCTCTACCCTATCCTATCCTCTATCCTATCCTATCCTCTATCCTATCCTATCCTCTATCCTATCCTATCCTCTATCCTATCCTATGCTCTATCCTATCCTATCCTCTATCCTATCCTCTCCTCTATCCTATCCTATCCTCTATCCTATCCTATCCTCTATCCTATCCTATCCTCCATCCTATCCTATCCCCTATCTTATCCTATCCTCTATCCTATCCTATCCTCTATCCTATCCTATTCTCTATCCTATCCTATCATCTATCCTATCCTATCCTATCCTATCCTCTATCCTATCCAATCCTCTATCATATCCTATCCTCTATCCAATCCTATCCTCTATCCTATCCTATAATCTATCCTATCCTCTCCTCTATCCTATCCTATCCTCTATCCTATCCTATCCTCTATCCTATCCTATGCTTTATCCTATCCTATCCTCTATCCTATCCTAACCTCTATCCTATCCTATCCTCTATCCTATCCTATCCTCTATCCTATCCTATCCTCTATCTTATCCTATCCTCTATCCTACCTATCCTATTCTCTATCCTATCCTATCCTCTATCCTATCCTATCCTCTATCCTACCCTACCCTCTATCCTATCCTATCCTCTATCCTATCCTATCCTCTATCCTATCCTATCCTCTATCCTATCCTATCCTCTATCCTATCCTATCCTCTATCCTATCCTATCCTCTATCCTATCCTATCCTCTATCCTATCCTATCCTCTATCCTCTATCCTATCCTATCCTCTATCCTATCCTATCCTCTATGCTATCCTATCCTCTAACCTATCCTATCCTCTATCCTATCCTGTATCCTATCCTTTATCCTATCCTATCCTCTATCCTATCCTATCCTCTATCCTATCCTACCCTCTATCCTATTCTATCCTCTATAATATCCTATGCTCTATCCTATCCTATCCTCTATCCTATCCTATCCTCTATCTTATCCTATCCCCTATCCTATCCTATCCTCTATCCTATCCTATTCTCTATCCTATCCTATCCTCTATCTTATCCTATCCTCTATCCTATCCTATCCTCTATCCTATCCTATTCTCTATCCTATCCTATCTTCTACCCTATCCTATCCTCTATCCTATCCTATAATCTATCCTATCCTCTCCTCTATCCTATCCTATCCTCTATCCTATCCTATCCTCTATCCTATCCTATCCTCTATCCTATCCTATCCTCTATCCTATCCTATGCTTTATGCTATCCTATCCTCTATCCTATCCTATTCTCTATCCTATCCTATCCTCTATCCTAACCTATCGTCTATCCTATCCTATCCTCTATCCTATCCTATCCTCTATCCTATCCTATTCTCTATCCTATCCTATCCTCTATCCTATCCTATCCTCTATCCTATCCTATCCTCTATCCTATCCTATCCTCTATCCTATCCTCTCCTCTATCCTATCCTATCCTCTATCCTATCCTATCCTCTATACTATCCTAACCTCTATCCTGTCCTATCCTCTATCCTATCCTATCCTCTATCCTATCCTATCCTCTATCCTATCCTATGCTTTATCCTATCCTATCCTCTATCCTATCCTATCCTCTATCCTATCCTATCCTCTATCCTATCCTATCCTCTATCCTATCCTATCCTCTATCTTATCCTATCCTCTATCCTATCCTATCCTATTTTCTATCCTATCCTATCCTCTACCCTATCCTATCCTCTATCCTATCCTATCCTCTATCCTATCCTATCCTCTATCCTATCCTATCCTCCATCCTATCCTATGCTCTATCCTATCCTATCCTCTATCCTATCCTCTCCTCTATCCTATCCTATCCTCTATCCTATCCTATCCTCTATCCTATCCTATTCTCTATCCTATCCTATCATCTATCCTATCCTATCCTATCCTATCCTCTATCCTATCCAATCCTCTGTCATATCCTATCCTCTATCCAATCCTATCCTCTATCCTATCCTATAATCTATCCTATCCTCTCCTCTATCCTATCCTATCCTCTATCCTATCCTATCCTCTATCCTATCCTATCCTCTATCCTATCCTACCCTCTATCCTATCCTTTATCCTATCCTATCCTCTATCCTATCCTATCCTCTATCCTATCCTACCCTCTATCCTATCCTGTCCTCTATAATATCCTATCCTCTATCCTATCCTATCCTCTATACTATCCTAACCTCTATCCTATCCTATCCTCTATCCTATCCTATCCTCTATCCTATCCTATCCTCTATCCTATCCTATCCTCTATCCTATCCTATCCTCTATCCTATCCTACCCTCTATCCTATTCTATCCTCTATAATATCCTATGCTCTATCCTATCCTATCCTCTATCCTATCCTATCCTCTATCTTATACTATCCTCTGTCCTATCCTATCCTCTATCCTATCCTATTCTCTATCCTATCCTATCCTCTATCTTATCCTATCCTCTATCCTATCCTATCCTCTATCCTATCCTATTCTCTATCCTATCCTATCTTCTACCCTATCCTATCCTCTATCCTATCCTATCCTCTATCCTATCCTATCCTCTATCCTATCCTATCCTCTATCCTATCCTATCCTCTATCCTATTCTCTCCTCTATCCTATCCTATCCTCTATCCTATCCTATCCTCTATACTATCCTAACCTCTATCCTGTCCTATCCTCTATCCTATCCTATCCTCTATCCTATCCTATCCTCTATCCTATCCTATCCTCTATCCTATCCTATCCTCTATCCTATCCTATCCTCTATCCTATCCTATGCTTTATCCTATCCTCTATCCTATCCTAACCTCTATCCTATCCTATCCTCTATCCTATCCTATCCTCTATCCTATCCTATCCTCTATCTTATCCTATCCTCTATCCTACCTATCCTATTCTCTATCCTATCCTATCCTCTATCCTATCCTATCCTCTATCCTATCCTATCCTCTATCCTATCCTATCCTCTATCCTATCCTATCCTCTATCCTATCCTATGCTCTATCCTATCCTATCCTCTATCCTATCTTATCCTCTATCCTATCCTATCCTCTATCCTATCCTATCCTCCATCCTATCCTATCCCCTATCTTATCCTATCCTCTATCCTATCCTATCCTCTATCCTATCCTATCCTCTATCCTATCCTCTATCCTATCCTCTATTCTATCCTATCCTCTATCCTATCCTATCCTCTATCCTATCCTATCCTCTATCCTAGCCTATCCTCTATCCTATCCTAACCTCTACCCTATCCTATCCTCTATCCTATCCTATCCTCTACCCTATAATATCCTTTATCCTATCCTATTCTCTATCCTATCCTATCCTCTACCCTATCCTATCCTCTATCCTATCCTATCCTCTATCCTATCCTATCCTCTACCCTATAATATCCTCTATCCTATCCTATCCTCTATCCTATCCTATCATCTATCCTATCCTATCCTCTATCCTATCCTATCCTCTATCCTATCCTATGCTTTATCCTATCCTCTATCCTATCCTATCATCTATCCTATCCTATCCTATCCTATCCTCTATCCTATCCAATCCTCTATCATATCCTATCCTCTATCCAATCCTATCCTCTATCCTATCCTATAATCTATCCTATCCTCTCCTCTATCCTATCCTATCCTCTATCCTATCCTATCCTCTATCCTATCCTATGCTTTATCCTATCCTATCCTCTATCCTATCCTAACCTCTATCCTATCCTATCCTCTATCCTATCCTATCCTCTATCCTATCCTATCCTCTATCTTATCCTATCCTCTATCCTACCTATCCTATTCTCTATCCTATCCTATCCTCTATCCTATCCTATCCTCTATCCTACCCTACCCTCTATCCTATCCTATCCTCTATCCTATCCTATCCTCTATCCTATCCTATCCTCTATCCTATCCTATCCTATCCTCTATCCTATCCTATCCTCTATCCTATCCTATCCTCTATCCTATCCTATCCTCTATCCTATCCTATCCTCTATCCTCTATCCTATCCTATCCTCTATCCTATCCTATCCTCTATGCTATCCTATCCTCTAACCTATCCTATCCTCTATCCTATCCTGTATCCTATCCTTTATCCTATCCTATCCTCTATCCTATCCTATCCTCTATCCTATCCTACCCTCTATCCTATTCTATCCTCTATAATATCCTATGCTCTATCCTATCCTATCCTCTATCCTATCCTATCCTCTATCTTATCCTATCCCCTATCCTATCCTATCCTCTATCCTATCCTATTCTCTATCCTATCCTATCCTCTATCTTATCCTATCCTCTATCCTATCCTATCCTCTATCCTATCCTATTCTCTATCCTATCCTATCTTCTACCCTATCCTATCCTCTATCCTATCCTATAATCTATCCTATCCTCTCCTCTATCCTATCCTATCCTCTATCCTATCCTATCCTCTATCCTATCCTATCCTCTATCCTATCCTATCCTCTATCCTATCCTATGCTCTATCCTATGCTATCCTGTATCCTATCCATATTCTACCCTACGTCTATCATATCCAATCCTCTATCCTATCCTATCCTCTATCCTATCCTATCCTATCCTCTATCCTATCCTATCCTATCCTATCCTCTATCCTATCCTATCCTATCCTATCCTCTATCCTATCCTATCCTCTATCCTATTCTATCTTCTATCCTATCCTATCCTCTATCCTATCCTATCCTCTACCCTATCCTATCCTCTATCCTATCCTATCCTCTATCCTATCCTATCCTCTATCCTATCCTATCCTCTATCCTATCCTATCCTCTATCCTCTATCCTATCCTATCCTCTATCCTATCCTATCCTCTATGCTATCCTATCCTCTAACCTATCCTATCCTCTATCCTATCCTTTATCCTATCCTTTATCCTATCCTATCCTCTATCCTATCCTATCCTCTATCCTATCCTACCCTCTATCCTATTCTATCCTCTATAATATCCTATGCTCTATCCTATCCTATCCTCTATCCTATCCTTTCCTCTATCTTATCCTATCCTCTATCCTATCCTATCCTCTATCCTATCCTATTCTCTATCCTATCCTATCCTCTATCTTATCCTATCCTCTATCCTATCCTATCCTCTATCCTATCCTATTCTCTATCCTATCCTATCCTCTATCCTATCCTATCCTCTATCCTATCCTATCCTCTATCCTATCCTATCCTCTATCCTATCCTCTCCTCTATCCTATCCTATGCTTTATGCTATCCTATCCTCTATCCTATCCTATTCTCTATCCTATCCTATCCTCTATCCTAACCTATCGTCTATCCTATCCTATCCTCTATCCTATCCTATTCTCTATCCTATCCTATCCTCTATCCTATCCTATCCTCTATCCTATCCTATCCTCTATCCTATCCTATCCTCTATCCTATCCTCTCCTCTATCCTATCCTATCCTCTATCCTATCCTATCCTCTATACTATCCTAACCTCTATCCTGTCCTATCCTCTATCCTATCCTATCCTCTATCCTATCCTATCCTCTATCCTATCCTATGCTTTATCCTATCCTATCCTCTATCCTATCCTATCCTCTATCCTATCCTATCCTCTATCCTATCCTATCCTCTATCCTATCCTATCCTCTATCTTATCCTATCCTCTATCCTATCCTATCCTATTTTCTATCCTATCCTATCCTCTACCCTATCCTATCCTCTATCCTATCCTATCCTCTATCCTATCCTATCCTCTATCCTATCCTATCCTCCATCCTATCCTATGCTCTATCCTATCCTATCCTCTATCCTATCCTCTCCTCTATCCTATCCTATCCTCTATCCTATCCTATCCTCTATCCTATCCTATTCTCTATCCTATCCTATCATCTATCCTATCCTATCCTATCCTATCCTCTATCCTATCCAATCCTCTGTCATATCCTATCCTCTATCCAATCCTATCCTCTATCCTATCCTATAATCTATCCTATCCTCTCCTCTATCCTATCCTATCCTCTATCCTATCCTATCCTCTATCCTATCCTATCCTCTATCCTATCCTACCCTCTATCCTATCCTTTATCCTATCCTATCCTCTATCCTATCCTATCCTCTATCCTATCCTACCCTCTATCCTATCCTGTCCTCTATAATATCCTATCCTCTATCCTATCCTATCCTCTATACTATCCTAACCTCTATCCTATCCTATCCTCTATCCTATCCTATCCTCTATCCTATCCTATCCTCTATCCTATCCTATCCTCTATCCTATCCTATCCTCTATCCTATCCTACCCTCTATCCTATTCTATCCTCTATAATATCCTATGCTCTATCCTATCCTATCCTCTATCCTATCCTATCCTCTATCTTATACTATCCTCTGTCCTATCCTATCCTCTATCCTATCCTATTCTCTATCCTATCCTATCCTCT
>NW_027489211.1:0-71237 GCF_050948215.1 Halictus rubicundus | reverse complement strand
ATTGGATAGGAAAGAGGATAGGATAGGATAGAGGATAGGATAGGCAAGAGGACAGGATAGGATAGAGGATAGGATAGGATAGAGGATATTGTAGGATAGAGGATAGGATAGGATAGAGGATAGGATAGGATAGAGGAAAGAATAGGATAGAGGATAGGATAGGATAGAGGATAGGATAGGATAGAGGGTAGGATAGGATAGAGGATAGGATAGGATAGAGGATAGGATAGGATAGAGGATAGGAGAGGATAGAGGATATTGCAGGATAGAGGATAGGATAGGATAGAGGATAGGATAGGATAGAGGATATGATACGATAGAGGATAGGATGGGATAGAGTATAGGATAGGATAGAGGATAGGATAGGATAGAGGGTAGGATAGGATAGAGGATAGGATAGGATAGAGGATAGGATAGGATAGAGGATAGGAGAGGATAGAGGATATTGTAGGATAGAGGATAGGATAGGATAGAGGATAGGATAGGATAGAGGATAGGATAGGATAGAGGTTAGGATAGTATGGAGGATGGGATAGGATAGAGGATAGGATAGGATAGAGGATAGGATAGGATAGAGGATAGGATAGGATAGAGGATAGGATAGGATAGAGGAGAGGATAGGATAGAGGATACGATAGGATAGACGATTGGATAGGATAGAGGATAGGATAGGATAGGATAGAGGGTAGGGTAGAATTTGGATAGGATACAGGATAGGATAGGATAGAGGATATTATAGGTTAGAGGATAGGATAGGATAGAGGATACGATATGATAGAGGATAGGATAGGATAGAGGATAGGGTAGGATAGAGGATAGGATAGGATAGGGGATAGGATAGGATAGAGGATAGGATAGGATAGAGGATAGGATAGGATAGAGGATACGATATGATAGAGGATAGGAAAGAGGATAGGATATAATACAGTATAGGATAGGATTGAGTATAGGCTGGGATAGAGGATAGGATAGGATAGAGGATAGGATAGGGTAGAGGATAGGATAGGATAGAGGATAGGATAGGATAGAGGAGAGGATCGGATAGAGGATAGGATAGGATAGGATAGGGGATAGGATAGGATAGAGGATAGGATAGGATAGCGGGGAGGATAGGATAGAGGCTAGGATAGGATAGAGGATAGGATAGGATAGATGATAGGATAGTATAGGATAGAGGATAGGATAGGATAGAGGGTAGGGTAGAATTTGGATAGGATACAGGATAGGATAGAATAGAGGATAGGATAGGATAGAGGATAGGATAGGATAGAGGATACGATATGATAGAGGATAGGAAAGAGGATAGGATATAATACAGTATAGGATAGAATTGAGTATAGGATAGGATAGGGGATACGATAGGGTATTGGATAGGCTAGAGGATAGGATAGGATAGAGGACAGGATAGGATAGAGGATAGGATAGGATAGAGGATAGGATAGGATAGAGGATAGGATAGGATAGAGGATAGGATAGGATAGAGGATAGGATAGGATAGAGGATAGGATAGGATAGAGGATAGGATAGGATAGAGGATAGGATAGGATAGAGGATAGGATAGGATAGAGGATAGGATAGGATAGAGGATAGGATAGGATAGAGGATAGGATAGGATAGAGGATAGGATAGGATAGAGGATAGGATAGGATAGAGGATAGGATAGGATAGAGGATAGGATAGGATAGAGGATAGGATAGGATAGAGGATAGGATAGGATAGAGGATAGGATAGGATAGAGGATAGGATAGGATAGAGGATAGGATAGGATAGAGGATAGGATAGGATAGAGGATAGGATAGGATAGAGGATAGGATAGGATAGAGGATAGGATAGGATAGAGGATAGGATAGGATAGAGGATAGGATAGGATAGAGGATAGGATAGGATAGAGGATAGGATAGGATAGAGGATAGGATAGGATAGAGGATAGGATAGGATAGAGGATAGGATAGGATAGAGGATAGGATAGGATAGAGGATAGGATAGGATAGAGGATAGGAGAGGATAGAGGATATTGTAGGATAGAGGATAGGATAGGATAGAGGATAGGATAGGATAGAGGCTAGGATAGGATAGAGGATAGGATAGGATAGAGGATAGGATAGGATAGAGGTTAGGATAGTATGGAGGATAGGATAGGATAGGATAGAGGATAGGGTAGGATAGAGGATAGGATAGGATAGAGGATAGGATAATATAGAGTATACGATATGTTAGAGAATAGGAAAGAGGATAGGATATAATACAGTATAGGATAGGATTGAGTATAGGATAGGATAGAGGACAGGATAGGATAGAGGTTAGGATAGTATGGAGGATGGGATAGGATAGAGGATAGGATAGGATAGAGGATAGGATAGGATAGAGGATAGGATAGGATAGATGATAGGATAGGATAGAGGAGAGGATAGGATAGAGGATAGGATAGGATAGAGGATTGGATAGGATAGAGGATAGGATATGATAGGATAGAGGGTAGGGTAGAATTTGGATAGGATACAGGATAGGATAGAATAGAGGATAGGATATGATAGAGGATAGGATAGGATAGAGGATAGGATAGGATAGAGTATAGGATAGGATAGAGGATAGGATAGGATAGAGGGTAGGATAGGATAGAGGATAGGATAGGATAGAGGATAGGATAGGATAGAGGATAGGAGAGGATAGAGGATATTGTAGGATAGAGGATAGGATAGGATAGAGGATAGGATAGGATAGAGGATAGGATAGGATAGAGGATAGGATAGGATAGAGGTTAGGATAGTATGGAGGATGGGATAGGATAGAGGATAGGATAGGATAGAGGATAGGATAGGATAGAGGATATTGTAGGATAGAGGATAGGATAGGATAGAGGATAGGATAGGATAGGATAGAGGATAGGGTAGGATAGAGGATAGGATAGGATAGAGGATAGGATAATATAGAGTATACGATATGTTAGAGAATAGGAAAGAGGATAGGATATAATACAGTATAGGATAGGATTGAGTATAGGATGGGATAGAGGATAGGATAGGGGATTGGATAGGAAAGAGGATAGGATAGGATAGAGGATAGGATAGGCAAGAGGACAGGATAGGATAGAGGATAGGATAGGATAGAGGATATTGTAGGATAGAGGATAGGATAGGATAGAGGATAGGATAGGATAGAGGAAAGAATAGGATAGAGGATAGGATAGGATAGAGGATAGGATAGGATAGAGGGTAGGATAGGATAGAGGATAGGATAGGATAGAGGATAGGATAGGATAGAGGATAGGATAGGATAGGATAGAGGATAGGATAGAGGATAGGATAGAGGGTAGGATAGGATAGAGGATAGGATAGGATAGAGGATAGGATAGGATAGAGGATAGGATAGGATAGAGGATAGGATAGGATAGAGGATAGGATAGGATAGAGGATAGGGTAGGATAGAGGATAGGATAGGATAGAGGATAGGATAGGATAGAGGATAGGAGAGGATAGAGGATATTGTAGGATAGAGGATAGGATAGGATAGAGGATAGGATAGGATAGAGGATAGGATAGGATAGAGGATAGGATAGGATAGAGGATAGGATAGGATAGAGGTTAGGATAGTATGGAGGGTAGGATAGGATAGGATAGAGGATAGGGTAGGATAGAGGATAGGATAGGATAGAGGATAGGATAATATAGAGTATACGATATGTTAGAGAATAGGAAAGAGGATAGGATATAATACAGTATAGGATAGGATTGAGTATAGGATAGGATAGAGGACAGGATAGGATAGAGGTTAGGATAGTATGGAGGATGGGATAGGATAGAGGATAGGATAGGATAGAGGATAGGATAGGATAGAGGATAGGATAGGATAGATGATAGGATAGGATAGAGGAGAGGATAGGATAGAGGATAGGATAGGATAGAGGATTGGATAGGATAGAGGATAGGATATGATAGGATAGAGGGTAGGGTAGAATTTGGATAGGATACAGGATAGGATAGAATAGAGGATAGGATATGATAGAGGATAGGATAGGATAGAGGATAGGATAGGATAGAGTATAGGATAGGATAGAGGATAGGATAGGATAGAGGGTAGGATAGGATAGAGGATAGGATAGGATAGAGGGTAGGATAGGATAGAGGATAGGATAGGATAGAGGATAGGATAGGATAGAGGATAGGAGAGGATAGAGGATATTGTAGGATAGAGGATAGGATAGGATAGAGGATAGGATAGGATAGAGGATAGGATAGGATAGAGGATAGGATAGGATAGAGGGTAGGATAGGATAGAGGATAGGATAGGATAGAGGATAGGATAGGATAGAGGATAGGAGAGGATAGAGGATATTGTAGGATAGAGGATAGGATAGGATAGAGGATAGGATAGGATAGAGGATAGGATAGGATAGAGGATAGGATAGGATAGAGGTTAGGATAGTATGGAGGATGGGATAGGATAGAGGATAGGATAGGATAGAGGATAGGATAGGATAGAGGATAGGATAGGATAGAGGATAGGATAGGATAGAGGAGAGGATAGGATAGAGGATACGATAGGATAGACGATTGGATAGGATAGAGGATAGGATAGGATAGGATAGAGGGTAGGGTAGAATTTGGATAGGATACAGGATAGGATAGGATAGAGGATATTATAGGTTAGAGGATAGGATAGGATAGAGGATACGATATGATAGAGGATAGGATAGGATAGAGGATAGGGTAGGATAGAGGATAGGATAGGATAGAGGATAGGATAATATAGAGTATACGATATGTTAGAGAATATGAATGAGGATAGGATATAATACAGTATAGGATAGGATTGAGTATAGGATGGGATAGAGGATAGGATAGGGGATTGGATAGGAAAGAGGATAGGATAGGATAGAGGATAGGATAGGCAAGAGGACAGGATAGGATAGAGGAAAGGATAGGATAGAGGATAGGGTAGGATAGAGGATAGGATAGGATAGAGGGTAGGATAGGATAGAGGATAGGATAGGATAGAGGATAGGATAGGATAGAGGATAGGAGAGGATAGAGGATATTGTAGGATAGAGGATAGGATAGGATACAGGATAGGATAGGATAGAGGATATGATACGATAGAGGATAGGATAGGATAGAGGGTAGGATAGGATAGAGGATAGGATAGGATAGAGGATAGGATAGGATAGAGGATAGGAGAGGATAGAGGATATTGTAGGATAGAGGATAGGATAGGATAGAGGATAGGATAGGATAGAGGATAGGATAGGATAGAGGATAGGATAGGATAGAGGATAGGATAGGATAGAGGTTGGGATAGTATGGAGGATGGGATAGGATAGAGGATAGGATAGGATAGAGGATAGGATAGGATAGAGGATAGGATAGGATAGAGGATAGGATAGGATAGAGGATAGGATAGGATAGAGGAGAGGATAGGATAGAGGATAGGATAGGATAGAGGATTGGATAGGATAGAGGATAGGATAGGATAGAGGATAGGATAGGATAGAGGATAGGATAGGATAGAGGTTAGGATAGTATGGAGGATGGGATAGGATAGAGGATAGAATAGGATAGAGGATAGGATAGGATAGAGGATAGGATAGGATAGAGGATAGGATAGGATAGAGGATAGGATAGGATAGAGGAGAGGATAGGATAGAGGATAGGATAGGATAGAGGATTGGATAGGATAGAGGATAGGATAGGATAGGATAGAGGGTAGGGTAGAATTTGGATAGGATACAGGATAGGATAGGATAGAGGATATTATAGGTTAGAGGATAGGATAGGATAGAGGATACGATATGATAGAGGATAGGAAAGAGGATAGGATATAATACAGTATAGGATAGGATTGAGTATAGGATGGGATAGAGGATAGGATAGGGTTTTGGATATGATAGAGGATAGGTTAGGATAGAGGATAGGATAGGATAGAGGATATTGTAGGATAGAGGATAGGATAGGATAGAGTATAGGATAGGATAGAGGATAGGATTGGATAGAGGGTAGGATAGGATAGAGGATAGGATAGGATAGAGGATAGGATAGGATAGAGGATAGGATAGGATAGAGTATAGGATAGGATAGAGGATAGGATAGGATAGAGGGTAGGATAGGATGGAGGATAGGATAGGATAGAGGATAGGGTAGGATAGAGGATAGGATAGGATAGAGGATAGGATAATATAGAGTATACGATATGTTAGAGAATAGGAAAGAGGATAGGATATAATACAGTATAGGATAGGATTGAGTATAGGATAGGATAGAGGACAGGATAGGATAGAGGTTAGGATAGTATGGAGGATGGGATAGGATAGAGGATAGGATAGGATAGAGGATAGGATAGGATAGAGGATAGGATAGGATAGATGATAGGATAGGATAGAGGAGAGGACAGGATAGAGGATAGGATAGGATAGAGGATTGGATAGGATAGAGGATAGGATATGATAGGATAGAGGGTAGGGTAGAATTTGGATAGGATACAGGATAGGATAGAATAGAGGATAGGATATGATAGAGGATAGGATAGGATAGAGGATAGGATAGGATAGAGTATAGGATAGGATAGAGGATAGGATAGGATAGAGGGTAGGATAGGATAGAGGATAGGATAGGATAGAGGATAGGATAGGATAGAGGATAGGAGAGGATAGAGGATATTGTAGGATAGAGGATAGGATAGGATAGAGGATAGGATAGGATAGAGGATAGGATAGGATAGAGGATAGGATAGGATAGAGGTTAGGATAGTATGGAGGATGGGATAGGATAGAGGATAGGATAGGATAGAGGATATTGTAGGATAGAGGATAGGATAGGATAGAGGATAGGATAGGATAGGATAGAGGATAGGGTAGGATAGAGGATAGGATAGGATAGAGGATAGGATAATATAGAGTATACGATATGTTAGAGAATAGGAAAGAGGATAGGATATAATACAGTATAGGATAGGATTGAGTATAGGATGGGATAGAGGATAGGATAGGGGATTGGATAGGAAAGAGGATAGGATAGGATAGAGGATAGGATAGGCAAGAGGACAGGATAGGATAGAGGATAGGATAGGATAGAGGATATTGTAGGATAGAGGATAGGATAGGATAGAGGATAGGATAGGATAGAGGAAAGAATAGGATAGAGGATAGGATAGGATAGAGGATAGGATAGGATAGAGGGTAGGATAGGATAGAGGATAGGATAGGATAGAGGATAGGATAGGATAGAGGATAGGAGAGGATAGAGGATATTGCAGGATAGAGGATAGGATAGGATAGAGGATAGGATAGGATAGAGGATATGATACGATAGAGGATAGGATGGGATAGAGTATAGGATAGGATAGAGGATAGGATAGGATAGAGGGTAGGATAGGATAGAGGATAGGATAGGATAGAGGATAGGATAGGATAGAGGATAGGAGAGGATAGAGGATATTGTAGGATAGAGGATAGGATAGGATAGAGGATAGGATAGGATAGAGGATAGGATAGGATAGAGGTTAGGATAGTATGGAGGATGGGATAGGATAGAGGATAGGATAGGATAGAGGATAGGATAGGATAGAGGATAGGATAGGATAGAGGATAGGATAGGATAGAGGAGAGGATAGGATAGAGGATACGATAGGATAGACGATTGGATAGGATAGAGGATAGGATAGGATAGGATAGAGGGTAGGGTAGAATTTGGATAGGATACAGGATAGGATAGGATAGAGGATATTATAGGTTAGAGGATAGGATAGGATAGAGGATACGATATGATAGAGGATAGGATAGGATAGAGGATAGGGTAGGATAGAGGATAGGATAGGATAGGGGATACGATAGGGTATTGGATAGGCTAGAGGATAGGATAGGATAGAGGATAGGATAGGATAGAGGATAGGATAGGATAGATGATAGGATAGTATAGGATAGAGGATAGGATAGGATAGAGGGTAGGGTAGAATTTGGATAGGATACAGGATAGGATAGAATAGAGGATAGGATAGGATAGAGGATAGGATAGGATAGAGGATACGATATGATAGAGGATAGGAAAGAGGATAGGATATAATACAGTATAGGATAGGATTGAGTATAGGATAGGATAGGGGATACGATAGGGTATTGGATAGGCTAGAGGATAGGATAGGATAGAGGATAGGATAGGATAGAGGATAGGATAGGATAGAGGATAGGATAGGATAGAGGATAGGATAGGATAGAGGATAGGATAGGATAGAGGATACGATATGATAGAGGATAGGAAAGAGGATAGGATATAATACAGTATAGGATAGGATTGAGTATAGGCTGGGATAGAGGATAGGATAGGATAGAGGATAGGATAGGGTAGAGGATAGGATAGGATAGAGGATAGGATAGGATAGAGGAGAGGATCGGATAGAGGATAGGATAGGATAGGATAGGGGATAGGATAGGATAGAGGATAGGATAGGATAGCGGGGAGGATAGGATAGAGGCTAGGATAGGATAGAGGATAGGATAGGATAGATGATAGGATAGTATAGGATAGAGGATAGGATAGGATAGAGGGTAGGGTAGAATTTGGATAGGATACAGGATAGGATAGAATAGAGGATAGGATAGGATAGAGGATAGGATAGGATAGAGGATACGATATGATAGAGGATAGGAAAGAGGATAGGATATAATACAGTATAGGATAGAATTGAGTATAGGATAGGATAGGGGATACGATAGGGTATTGGATAGGCTAGAGGATAGGATAGGATAGAGGACAGGATAGGATAGAGGATAGGATAGGATAGAGGATAGGATAGGATAGAGGATAGGATAGGATAGAGGATAGGATAGGATAGAGGATAGGATAGGATAGAGGATAGGATAGGATAGAGGATAGGATAGGATAGAGGATAGGATAGGATAGAGGATAGGATAGGATAGAGGATAGGATAGGATAGAGGATAGGATAGGATAGAGGATAGGATAGGATAGAGGATAGGATAGGATAGAGGATAGGATAGGATAGAGGATAGGATAGGATAGAGGATAGGATAGGATAGAGGATAGGATAGGATAGAGGATAGGATAGGATAGAGGATAGGATAGGATAGAGGATAGGATAGGATAGAGGATAGGATAGGATAGAGGATAGGATAGGATAGAGGATAGGATAGGATAGAGGATAGGATAGGATAGAGGATAGGATAGGATAGAGGATAGGATAGGATAGAGGATAGGATAGGATAGAGGATAGGATAGGATAGAGGATAGGATAGGATAGAGGATAGGATAGGATAGAGGATAGGATAGGATAGAGGATAGGATAGGATAGAGGATAGGATAGGATAGAGGATAGGATAGGATAGAGGATAGGATAGGATAGGATAGAGGAGAGGATAGGATAGAGGATAGGATAGGATAGAGGATAGGATAGAATAGAGGATAGGATAGGATAGAGTATATGATAGGATAGAGAATAGGATAGGATAGAGGATATTATAGGGTAGAGGATAGGATAGGATAGAGGATAGGATAGGATAGAGGATAGGATAGAATAGAGGATAGGATAGGATAGAGTATATGATAGGATAGAGAATAGGATAGGATAGAGGATATTATAGGGTAGAGGATAGGATAGGATAGAGGATATGATACGATAGAGGATAGGAAAGAGGATAGGATATAATACAGTATAGGATAGGATTGAGTATAGGATGGGATAGAGGATAGGATAGGGTTTTGGATAGGATAGAGGATAGGTTAGGATAGAGGATAGGATAGGATAGAGGATATTGTAGGATAGAGGATAGGATAGGATAGAGGATAGGATAGGATAGATGATAGGGTAGGATAGAGGATAGGATAGGATAGAGGATAGGATAATATAGAGTATACGATATGTTAGAGAATAGGAAAGAGGATAGGATATAATACAGTATAGGATAGGATTGAGTATAGGATGGGATAGAGGATAGGATAGAGGATAGGATAGGATAGAGGATAGGATAGGATAGAGGGTAGGATAGGATAGAGGATAGGATAGGATAGAGGATAGGATAGGATAGAGTATAGGATAGGATAGAGGATAGGATAGGATAGAGGGTAGGATAGGATAGACGATAGGATAGGATAGAGTATAGGATAGGATAGAGGATAGGATAGGATAGAGGGTAGGATAGGATAGAGGATAGGATAGGATAGAGGATAGGATAGGATAGATGATAGGATAGGATAGAGGAGAGGATAGGATGGAGGATAGGATAGGATAGAGGATTGGATAGGATAGAGGATAGGATAGGATAGGATAGAGGGTAGGGTAGAATTTGGATAGGATACAGGATAGGATAGAATAGAGGATAGGATAGGATAGAGTATATGATAGGATAGAGAATAGGATAGGATAGAGGATATTATAGGGTAGAGGATAGGATAGGATAGAGGATAGGATAGGATAGAGGATAGGATAGAATAGAGGATAGGATAGGATAGAGTATATGATAGGATAGAGAATAGGATAGGATAGAGGATATTATAGGGTAGAGGATAGAATAGGATAGAGGATATGATACGATAGAGGATAGGAAAGAGGATAGGATATAATACAGTATAGGATAGGATTGAGTATAGGATGGGATAGAGGATAGGATAGGGTTTTGGATAGGATAGAGGATAGGTTAGGATAGAGGATAGGATAGGATAGAGGATATTGTAGGATAGAGGATAGGATAGGATAGAGGATAGGATAGGATAGAGGATAGGGTAGGATAGAGGATAGGATAGGATAGAGGATAGGATAATATAGAGTATACGATATGTTAGAGAATAGGAAAGAGGATAGGATATAGTACAGTATAGGATAGGATTGAGTATAGGATGGGATAGAGGATATGATAGGGGATTGGATAGGAAAGAGGATAGGATAGGATAGAGGATAGGATAGGCAAGATGACAGAATAGGATAGAGGATAGGATAGGATAGAGGATAGGATAGGATACAGGATAGGATAGGATAGATTTTAGGATAGTATAGAGGATAGGATAGGATAGAGGATAGGATAGGATAGGGCATTGGATAGGATAGAGGATAGGATAGGATAGAGGATAGGATAGGATAGAGGATAGGATAGGATAGAGCATAGGATTAGATAGAGGATAGGATAGAATAGAGGATAGGATAGAGGATAGGATAGGATAGAAGATAGGATAGGATAGAGGATAGGATAGGATAGAGGAGAGGATAGGATAGAGGATAGGATAGGATAGAGGATAGGATAGGATAGAGGATAGGATAGGATAGAGGATATTGTAGGATAGAGGATAGGATAGGATAGAGGATAGGATAGGATAGAGGATAGGATAGGATAGAGGTTAGGATAGTATGGAGGGTGGGATAGGATAGATAATAGGATAGGATAGAGGATAGGATAGGATAGAGGATAGGATAGGATAGGATAGAGGGTAGGGTAGAATTTGGATAGGATACAGGATAGGATAGAATAGAGGATAGGATAGGATAGAGAATAGGATAGGATAGAGGATATTATAGGTTAGAGGATAGGATAGGATAGAGGATACGATATGATAGAGGATAGGAAAGAGGATAGGATATAATACAGTATAGGATAGGATTGAGTATAGGATGGGATAGAGGATAGGATAGGGTTTTGGATAGGATAGAGGATAGGTTAGGATAGAGGATAGGATAGGATAGAGGATATTGTAGGATAGAGGATAGGATAGGATAGAGTATAGGATAGGATAGAGGATAGGATAGGATAGAGGGTAGGATAGGATAGAGGATAGGATAGGATAGAGGATAGGATAGGATAGAGTATAGGATAGGATAGAGGATAGGATAGGATAGAGGGTAGGATAGGATAGAGGATAGGATAGGATAGAGGATAAGATAGGATAGAGGATAGGATAGGATAGAGGATAGGATAGGATAGAGGATAGGATAGGGTAGGATAGAGGATAGGATAGGATAGGATAGAGGATAGGATAGGATAGAGGATAGGATAGGATAGAGGATAGGATAGGATAGGATAGAGGATAGGATAGAGGATAGGATAGAGGGTAGGATAGGATAGAGGATAGGATAGGATAGAGGATAGGATAGGATAGAGGATAGGATAGGATAGAGGATAGGATAGGATAGAGTATAGGATAGGATAGAGGATAGGATAGGATAGAGGGTAGGATAGGATAGAGGATAGGATAGGATAGAGGATAGGAGAGGATAGAGGATATTGTAGGATAGAGGATAGGATAGGATAGAGGATAGGATAGGATAGAGGATAGGATAGGATAGAGGATAGGATAGGATAGAGGTTAGGATAGTATGGAGGATGGGATAGGATAGAGGATAGGATAGGATAGAGGATAGGATAGGATAGAGGATATTGTAGGATAGAGGATAGGATAGGATAGAGGATAGGGTAGGATAGAGGATAGGATAGGATAGAGGATAGGATAGGATAGAGGATAGGATAGGATAGAGGATAGGATAGGATAGATGATAGGATAGGATAGAGGATTGGATAGGATAGAGGATAGGATAGGATAGGATAGAGGGAAGGGTAGAATTTGGATAGGATACAGGATAGGACAGAATAGAGGATAGGATATGATAGAGGATAGGATAGGATAGAGGATAGGATAGGATAGAGTATAGGATAGGATAGAGGATAGGATAGGATAGAGGGTAGGATAGGATAGAGGATAGGATAGGATAGAGGATAGGATAGGATAGATGATAGGATAGGATAGAGGAGAGGATAGGATAGAGGATTGGATAGGATAGAGGATAGGATAGGATAGGATAGAGGGTAGGGTAGAATTTGGATAGGATACAGGATAGGATAGAATAGAGGATAGGATAGGATAGAGTATATGATAGGATAGAGAATAGGATAGGATAGAGGATATTATAGGGTAGAGGATAGGATAGGATAGAGGATAGGATAGGATAGAGGATAGGATAGAATAGAGGATAGGATAGGATACAGGATAGGATAGGATAGATTTTAGGATAGTATAGAGGATAGGATAGGATAGAGGATAGGATAGGATAGGGCATTGGATAGGATAGAGGATAGGATAGGATAGAGGATAGGATAGGATAGAGGATAGGATAGGATAGAGGATAGGATAGGATAGAGCATAGGATTAGATAGAGGATAGGATAGAATAGAGGATAGGATAGAGGATAGGATAGGATAGAAGATAGGATAGGATAGAGGATAGGATAGGATAGAGGAGAGGATAGGATAGAGGATAGGATAGGATAGAGGATAGGATAGGATAGAGGATAGGATAGGATAGAGGATATTGTAGGATAGAGGATAGGATAGGATAGAGGATAGGATAGGATAGAGGTTAGGATAGTATGGAGGATGGGATAGGATAGAGGATAGGATAGGATAGAGGATAGGATAGGATAGAGGATAGGATAGGATAGGATAGAGGGTAGGGTAGAATTTGGATAGGATACAGGATAGGATAGAATAGAGGATAGGATAGGATAGAGAATAGGATACGATAGAGGATATTATAGGTTAGAGGATAGGATAGGATAGAGGATACGATATGATAGAGGATAGGAAAGAGGATAGGATATAATACAGTATAGGATAGGATTGAGTATAGGATGGGATAGAGGATAGGATAGGGTTTTGGATAGGATAGAGGATAGGTTAGGATAGAGGATAGGATAGGATAGAGGATAGGATAGGATAGAGGATAGGATAGGATAGAGTATAGGATAGGATAGAGGATAGGATAGGATAGAGGGTAGGATAGGATAGAGGATAGGATAGGATAGAGGATAAGATAGGATAGAGGATAGGATAGGATAGAGGATAGGATAGGATAGAGGATAGGATAGGGTAGGATAGAGGATAGGATAGGATAGGATAGAGGATAGGATAGGATAGAGGATAGGATAGGATAGGATAGAGGATAGGATAGAGGATAGGATAGAGGGTAGGATAGGATAGAGGATAGGATAGGATAGAGGATAGGATAGGATAGAGGATAGGATAGGATAGAGGATAGGATAGGATAGAGGATAGGATAGGATAGAGGATAGGGTAGGATAGAGGATAGGATAGGATAGAGGATAGGATAGGATAGAGGATAGGAGAGGATAGAGGATATTGTAGGATAGAGGATAGGATAGGATAGAGGATAGGATAGGATAGAGGACAGGATAGGATAGAGGTTAGGATAGTATGGAGGATGGGATAGGATAGAGGATAGGATAGGATAGAGGATAGGATAGGATAGAGGATAGGATAGGATAGATGATAGGATAGGATAGAGGAGAGGATAGGATAGAGGATAGGATAGGATAGAGGATTGGATAGGATAGAGGATAGGATAGGATAGGATAGAGGGTAGGGTAGAATTTGGATAGGATACAGGATAGGATAGAATAGAGGATAGGATATGATAGAGGATAGGATAGGATAGAGGATAGGATAGGATAGAGTATAGGATAGGATAGAGGATAGGATAGGATAGAGGGTAGGATAGGATAGAGGATAGGATAGGATAGAGGATAGGATCGGATAGAGGATAGGAGAGGATAGAGGATATTGTAGGATAGAGGATAGGATAGGATAGAGGATAGGATAGGATAGAGGATAGGATAGGATAGAGGATAGGAGAGGATAGAGGATATTGTAGGATAGAGGATAGGATAGGATAGAGGATAGGATAGGATAGAGGCTAGGATAGGATAGAGGATAGGATAGGATAGAGGATAGGATAGGATAGAGGTTAGGATAGTATGGAGGATAGGATAGGATAGGATAGAGGATAGGGTAGGATAGAGGATAGGATAGATAGAGGATAGGATAATATAGAGTATACGATATGTTAGAGAATAGGAAAGAGGATAGGATATAATACAGTATAGGATAGGATTGAGTATAGGATAGGATAGAGGACAGGATAGGATAGAGGTTAGGATAGTATGGAGGATGGGATAGGATAGAGGATAGGATAGGATAGAGGATAGGATAGGATAGAGGATAGGATAGGATAGATGATAGGATAGGATAGAGGAGAGGATAGGATAGAGGATAGGATAGGATAGAGGATTGGATAGGATAGAGGATAGGATATGATAGGATAGAGGGTAGGGTAGAATTTGGATAGGATACAGGATAGGATAGAATAGAGGATAGGATATGATAGAGGATAGGATAGGATAGAGGATAGGATAGGATAGAGTATAGGATAGGATAGAGGATAGGATAGGATAGAGGGTAGGATAGGATAGAGGATAGGATAGGATAGAGGATAGGATAGGATAGAGGATAGGAGAGGATAGAGGATATTGTAGGATAGAGGATAGGATAGGATAGAGGATAGGATAGGATAGAGGATAGGATAGGATAGAGGATAGGATAGGATAGAGGTTAGGATAGTATGGAGGATGGGATAGGATAGAGGATAGGATAGGATAGAGGATAGGATAGGATAGAGGATATTGTAGGATAGAGGATAGGATAGGATAGAGGATAGGATAGGATAGGATAGAGGATAGGGTAGGATAGAGGATAGGATAGGATAGAGGATAGGATAATATAGAGTATACGATATGTTAGAGAATAGGAAAGAGGATAGGATATAATACAGTATAGGATAGGATTGAGTATAGGATGGGATAGAGGATAGGATAGGGGATTGGATAGGAAAGAGGATAGGATAGGATAGAGGATAGGATAGGCAAGAGGACAGGATAGGATAGAGGATAGGATAGGATAGAGGATATTGTAGGATAGAGGATAGGATAGGATAGAGGATAGGATAGGATAGAGGAAAGAATAGGATAGAGGATAGGATAGGATAGAGGATAGGATAGGATAGAGGGTAGGATAGGATAGAGGATAGGATAGGATAGAGGATAGGATAGGATAGAGGATAGGATAGGATAGGATAGAGGATAGGATAGAGGATAGGATAGAGGGTAGGATAGGATAGAGGATAGGATAGGATAGAGGATAGGATAGGATAGAGGATAGGATAGGATAGAGGATAGGATAGGATAGAGGATAGGATAGGATAGAGGATAGGGTAGGATAGAGGATAGGATAGGATAGAGGATAGGATAGGATAGAGGATAGGAGAGGATAGAGGATATTGTAGGATAGAGGATAGGATAGGATAGAGGATAGGATAGGATAGAGGATAGGATAGGATAGAGGATAGGATAGGATAGAGGATAGGATAGGATAGAGGTTAGGATAGTATGGAGGGTAGGATAGGATAGGATAGAGGATAGGGTAGGATAGAGGATAGGATAGGATAGAGGATAGGATAATATAGAGTATACGATATGTTAGAGAATAGGAAAGAGGATAGGATATAATACAGTATAGGATAGGATTGAGTATAGGATAGGATAGAGGACAGGATAGGATAGAGGTTAGGATAGTATGGAGGATGGGATAGGATAGAGGATAGGATAGGATAGAGGATAGGATAGGATAGAGGATAGGATAGGATAGATGATAGGATAGGATAGAGGAGAGGATAGGATAGAGGATAGGATAGGATAGAGGATTGGATAGGATAGAGGATAGGATATGATAGGATAGAGGGTAGGGTAGAATTTGGATAGGATACAGGATAGGATAGAATAGAGGATAGGATATGATAGAGGATAGGATAGGATAGAGGATAGGATAGGATAGAGTATAGGATAGGATAGAGGATAGGATAGGATAGAGGGTAGGATAGGATAGAGGATAGGATAGGATAGAGGGTAGGATAGGATAGAGGATAGGATAGGATAGAGGATAGGATAGGATAGAGGATAGGAGAGGATAGAGGATATTGTAGGATAGAGGATAGGATAGGATAGAGGATAGGATAGGATAGAGGATAGGATAGGATAGAGGATAGGATAGGATAGAGGGTAGGATAGGATAGAGGATAGGATAGGATAGAGGATAGGATAGGATAGAGGATAGGAGAGGATAGAGGATATTGTAGGATAGAGGATAGGATAGGATAGAGGATAGGATAGGATAGAGGATAGGATAGGATAGAGGATAGGATAGGATAGAGGTTAGGATAGTATGGAGGATGGGATAGGATAGAGGATAGGATAGGATAGAGGATAGGATAGGATAGAGGATAGGATAGGATAGAGGATAGGATAGGATAGAGGAGAGGATAGGATAGAGGATACGATAGGATAGACGATTGGATAGGATAGAGGATAGGATAGGATAGGATAGAGGGTAGGGTAGAATTTGGATAGGATACAGGATAGGATAGGATAGAGGATATTATAGGTTAGAGGATAGGATAGGATAGAGGATACGATATGATAGAGGATAGGATAGGATAGAGGATAGGGTAGGATAGAGGATAGGATAGGATAGAGGATAGGATAATATAGAGTATACGATATGTTAGAGAATATGAATGAGGATAGGATATAATACAGTATAGGATAGGATTGAGTATAGGATGGGATAGAGGATAGGATAGGGGATTGGATAGGAAAGAGGATAGGATAGGATAGAGGATAGGATAGGCAAGAGGACAGGATAGGATAGAGGAAAGGATAGGATAGAGGATAGGGTAGGATAGAGGATAGGATAGGATAGAGGGTAGGATAGGATAGAGGATAGGATAGGATAGAGGATAGGATAGGATAGAGGATAGGAGAGGATAGAGGATATTGTAGGATAGAGGATAGGATAGGATACAGGATAGGATAGGATAGAGGATATGATACGATAGAGGATAGGATAGGATAGAGGGTAGGATAGGATAGAGGATAGGATAGGATAGAGGATAGGAGAGGATAGAGGATATTGTAGGATAGAGGATAGGATAGGATAGAGGATAGGATAGGATAGAGGATAGGATAGGATAGAGGATAGGATAGGATAGAGGATAGGATAGGATAGAGGTTGGGATAGTATGGAGGATGGGATAGGATAGAGGATAGGATAGGATAGAGGATAGGATAGGATAGAGGATAGGATAGGATAGAGGATAGGATAGGATAGAGGATAGGATAGGATAGAGGAGAGGATAGGATAGAGGATAGGATAGGATAGAGGATTGGATAGGATAGAGGATAGGATAGGATAGAGGATAGGATAGGATAGAGGATAGGATAGGATAGAGGTTAGGATAGTATGGAGGATGGGATAGGATAGAGGATAGAATAGGATAGAGGATAGGATAGGATAGAGGATAGGATAGGATAGAGGATAGAATAGGATAGAGGATAGGATAGGATAGAGGAGAGGATAGGATAGAGGATAGGATAGGATAGAGGATTGGATAGGATAGAGGATAGGATAGGATAGGATAGAGGGTAGGGTAGAATTTGGATAGGATACAGGATAGGATAGGATAGAGGATATTATAGGTTAGAGGATAGGATAGGATAGAGGATACGATATGATAGAGGATAGGAAAGAGGATAGGATATAATACAGTATAGGATAGGATTGAGTATAGGATGGGATAGAGGATAGGATAGGGTTTTGGATATGATAGAGGATAGGTTAGGATAGAGGATAGGATAGGATAGAGGATATTGTAGGATAGAGGATAGGATAGGATAGAGTATAGGATAGGATAGAGGATAGGATTGGATAGAGGGTAGGATAGGATAGAGGATAGGATAGGATAGAGGATAGGATAGGATAGAGGATAGGATAGGATAGAGTATAGGATAGGATAGAGGATAGGATAGGATAGAGGGTAGGATAGGATGGAGGATAGGATAGGATAGAGGATAGGGTAGGATAGAGGATAGGATAGGATAGAGGATAGGATAATATAGAGTATACGATATGTTAGAGAATAGGAAAGAGGATAGGATATAATACAGTATAGGATAGGATTGAGTATAGGATAGGATAGAGGACAGGATAGGATAGAGGTTAGGATAGTATGGAGGATGGGATAGGATAGAGGATAGGATAGGATAGAGGATAGGATAGGATAGAGGATAGGATAGGATAGATGATAGGATAGGATAGAGGAGAGGACAGGATAGAGGATAGGATAGGATAGAGGATTGGATAGGATAGAGGATAGGATATGATAGGATAGAGGGTAGGGTAGAATTTGGATAGGATACAGGATAGGATAGAATAGAGGATAGGATATGATAGAGGATAGGATAGGATAGAGGATAGGATAGGATAGAGTATAGGATAGGATAGAGGATAGGATAGGATAGAGGGTAGGATAGGATAGAGGATAGGATAGGATAGAGGATAGGATAGGATAGAGGATAGGAGAGGATAGAGGATATTGTAGGATAGAGGATAGGATAGGATAGAGGATAGGATAGGATAGAGGATAGGATAGGATAGAGGATAGGATAGGATAGAGGTTAGGATAGTATGGAGGATGGGATAGGATAGAGGATAGGATAGGATAGAGGATAGGATAGGATAGAGGATATTGTAGGAAAGAGGATAGGATAGGATAGAGGATAGGATAGGATAGGATAGAGGATAGGGTAGGATAGAGGATAGGATAGGATAGAGGATAGGATAATATAGAGTATACGATATGTTAGAGAATAGGAAAGAGGATAGGATATAATACAGTATAGGATAGGATTGAGTATAGGATGGGATAGAGGATAGGATAGGGGATTGGATAGGAAAGAGGATAGGATAGGATAGAGGATAGGATAGGCAAGAGGACAGGATAGGATAGAGGATAGGATAGGATAGAGGATATTGTAGGATAGAGGATAGGATAGGATAGAGGATAGGATAGGATAGAGGAAAGAATAGGATAGAGGATAGGATAGGATAGAGGATAGGATAGGATAGAGGGTAGGATAGGATAGAGGATAGGATAGGATAGAGGATAGGATAGGATAGAGGATAGGAGAGGATAGAGGATATTGCAGGATAGAGGATAGGATAGGATAGAGGATAGGATAGGATAGAGGATATGATACGATAGAGGATAGGATGGGATAGAGTATAGGATAGGATAGAGGATAGGATAGGATAGAGGGTAGGATAGGATAGAGGATAGGATAGGATAGAGGATAGGATAGGATAGAGGATAGGAGAGGATAGAGGATATTGTAGGATAGAGGATAGGATAGGATAGAGGATAGGATAGGATAGAGGATAGGATAGGATAGAGGTTAGGATAGTATGGAGGATGGGATAGGATAGAGGATAGGATAGGATAGAGGATAGGATAGGATAGAGGATAGGATAGGATAGAGGATAGGATAGGATAGAGGAGAGGATAGGATAGAGGATACGATAGGATAGACGATTGGATAGGATAGAGGATAGGATAGGATAGGATAGAGGGTAGGGTAGAATTTGGATAGGATACAGGATAGGATAGGATAGAGGATATTATAGGTTAGAGGATAGGATAGGATAGAGGATACGATATGATAGAGGATAGGATAGGATAGAGGATAGGGTAGGATAGAGGATAGGATAGGATAGAGGATAGGATAATATAGAGTATACGATATGTTAGAGAATATGAATGAGGATAGGATATAATACAGTATAGGATAGGATTGAGTATAGGATGGGATAGAGGATAGGATAGGGGATTGGATAGGAAAGAGGATAGGATAGGATAGAGGATAGGATAGGCAAGAGGACAGGATAGGATAGAGGATAGGATAGGAGAGAGGATATTGTAGGATAGAGGATAGGATAGGATAGAGGATAGGATAGGATAGAGGAAAGGATAGGATAGAGGATAGGATAGGATAGAGGATAGGATAGGATAGAGGGTAGGATAGGATAGAGGATAGGATAGGATACAGGATAGGATAGAATAGAGGATTGGATATGATAGAGGATAGGATAGGATAGAGGATAGGATAGGATAGAGTATAGGATAGGATAGAGGATAGGATAGGATAGAGGGTAGGATAGGATAGAGGATAGGATAGGATAGAGGATAGGATAGGATAGAGGATAGGAGAGGATAGAGGATATTGTAGGATAGAGGATAGGGTAGGATAGAGGATAGGATGGGATAGAGGATAGGATAGGATAGAGGATAGGATAGGATAGAGGTTAGGATAGTATGGAGGATGGGATAGGATAGAGGATAGGATAGGATAGAGGATAGGATAGGATAGAGGATATTGTAGGATAGAGGATAGGATAGGATAGAGGATAGGGTAGGATAGAGGATAGGATAGGATAGAGGATAGGATAATATAGAGTATACGATATGTTAGAGAATAGGAAAGAGGATACGATATAATACAGTATAGGATAGGATTGAGTATAGGATGGGATAGAGGATAGGATAGGGGATTGGATAGGAAAGAGGATAGGATAGGATAGAGGATAGGATAGGCAAGAGGACAGGATAGGATAGAGGATAGGATAGGATAGAGGATATTGTAGGATAGAGGATAGGACAGGATAGAGGATAGGATAGGATAGAGGAAAGAATAGGATAGAGGATAGGATAGGATAGAGGATAGGATAGGATAGATGATAGGATAGGATAGAGGAGAGGATAGGATAGAGGATAGGATAGGATAGAGGATTGGATAGGATAGAGGATAGGATAGGATAGGATAGAGGGAAGGGTAGAATTTGGATAGGATACAGGATAGGACAGAATAGAGGATAGGATATGATAGAGGATAGGATAGGATAGAGGATAGGATAGGATAGAGTATAGGATAGGATAGAGGATAGGATAGGATAGAGGGTAGGATAGGATAGAGGATAGGATAGGATAGAGGATAGGATAGGATAGATGATAGGATAGGATAGAGGAGAGGATAGGATAGAGGATTGGATAGGATAGAGGATAGGATAGGATAGGATAGAGGGTAGGGTAGAATTTGGATAGGATACAGGATAGGATAGAATAGAGGATAGGATAGGATAGAGTATATGATAGGATAGAGAATAGGATAGGATAGAGGATATTATAGGGTAGAGGATAGGATAGGATAGAGGATAGGATAGGATAGAGGATAGGATAGAATAGAGGATAGGATAGGATAGAGTATATGATAGGATAGAGAATAGGATAGGATAGAGGATATTATAGGGTAGAGGATAGGATAGGATAGAGGATATGATACGATAGAGGATAGGAAAGAGGATAGGATATAATACAGTATAGGATAGGATTGAGTATAGGATGGGATAGAGGATAGGATAGGGTTTTGGATATGATAGAGGATAGGTTAGGATAGAGGATAGGATAGGATAGAGGATATTGTAGGATAGAGGATAGGATAGGATAGAGGATAGGATAGGATAGAGGATAGGGTAGGATAGAGGATAGGATAGGTTAGAGGATAGGATAATATAGAGTATACGATATGTTAGAGAATAGGAAAGAGGATAGGATATAATACAGT
Organism: Halictus rubicundus; assembly: GCF_050948215.1. NCBI lineage: Eukaryota > Metazoa > Arthropoda > Insecta > Hymenoptera > Halictidae > Halictus > Halictus rubicundus. Next base: position 48,891 of record NW_027489211.1, on the reverse strand, counting down.
ATAGGATAGGATTGAGTATAGGATGGGATAGAGGATATGATAGGGGATTGGATAGGAAAGAGGATAGGATAGGATAGAGGATAGACATGGCAAGAGGACAGGATAGGATAGAGGATAGGATAGGATACAGGATAGGATAGGATAGATTTTAGGATAGTATAGAGGATAGGATAGGATAGAGGATAGGATAGGATAGGGCATTGGATAGGATAGAGGATAGGATAGGATAGAGGATAGGATAGGATAGGATAGAGGATAGGATAGGATAGAGGATAGGATAGGATAGAGGATAGGATAGGATAGAGCATAGGATTAGATAGAGGATAGGATAGAATGGCGGATAGGATAGAGGATAGGATAGGATAGAAGATAGGATAGGATAGAGGATAGGATAGGATAGAGGAGAGGATAGGATAGAGGATAGGATAGGATAGAGTATAGGATAGGATAGAGGATAGGATAGGATAGAGGATATTGTAGGATAGAGGATAGGATAGGATAGAGGATAGGATAGGATAGAGGTTAGGATAGTATGGAGGATGGGATAGGATAGAGGATAGGATAGGATAGAGGATAGGATAGGATAGAGGATAGGATAGGATAGAGGATAGGATAGGATAGAGGATAGGATAGGATAGGATAGAGGGTAGGGTAGAATTTGGATAGGATACAGGATAGGATAGAATAGAGGATAGGATAGGATAGAGAATAGGATACGATAGAGGATATTATAGGTTAGAGGATAGGATAGGATAGAGGATACGATATGATAGAGGATAGGAAAGAGGATAGGATATAATACAGTATAGGATAGGATTGAGTATAGGATGGGATAGAGGATAGGATAGGGTTTTGGATAGGATAGAGGATAGGTTAGGATAGAGGATAGGATAGGATAGAGGATATTATAGGGTAGAGGATAGGATAGGATAGAGGATAGGATAGAATAGAGGATAGGATAGGATAGAGTATATGATAGGATAGAGAATAGGATAGGATAGAGGATATTATAGGGTAGAGGATAGGATAGGATAGAGGATATGATACGATAGAGGATAGGAAAGAGGATAGGATATAATACAGTATAGGATAGGATTGAGTATAGGATGGGATAGAGGATAGGATAGGGTTTTGGATAGGATAGAGGATAGGTTAGGATAGAGGATAGGATAGGATAGAGGATATTGTAGGATAGAGGATAGGATAGGATAGAGGATAGGATAGGATAGAGGATAGGGTAGGATAGAGGATAGGATAGGATAGAGGATAGGATAATATAGAGTATACGATATGTTAGAGAATAGGAAAGAGGATAGGATATAATACAGTATAGGATAGGATTGAGTATAGGATGGGATAGAGGATATGATAGGGGATTGGATAGGAAAGAGGATAGGATAGGATAGAGGATAGGATAGGCAAGATGACAGGATAGGATAGAGGATAGGATAGGATAGAGGATAGGATAGGATACAGGATAGGATAGGATAGATTTTAGGATAGTATAGAGGATAGGATAGGATAGAGGATAGGATAGGATAGGGCATTGGATAGGATAGAGGATAGGATAGGATAGAGGATAGGATAGGATAGAGGATAGGATAGGATAGAGGATAGGATAGGATAGAGCATAGGATTAGATAGAGGATAGGATAGAATAGAGGATAGGATAGAGGATAGGATAGGATAGAAGATAGGATAGGATAGAGGATAGGATAGGATAGAGGAGAGGATAGGATAGAGGATAGGATAGGATAGAGGATAGGATAGGATAGAGGATAGGATAGGATAGAGGATATTGTAGGATAGAGGATAGGATAGGATAGAGGATAGGATAGGATAGAGGTTAGGATAGTATGGAGGATGGGATAGGATAGATAATAGGATAGGATAGAGGATAGGATAGGATAGAGGATAGGATAGGATAGGATAGAGGGTAGGGTAGAATTTGGATAGGATACAGGATAGGATAGAATAGAGGATAGGATAGGATAGAGAATAGGATAGGATAGAGGATATTATAGGTTAGAGGATAGGATAGGATAGAGGATACGATATGATAGAGGATAGGAAAGAGGATAGGATATAATACAGTATAGGATAGGATTGAGTATAGGATGGGATAGAGGATAGGATAGGGTTTTGGATAGGATAGAGGATAGGTTAGGATAGAGGATAGGATAGGATAGAGGATATTGTAGGATAGAGGATAGGATAGGATAGAGTATAGGATAGGATAGAGGATAGGATAGGATAGAGGGTAGGATAGGATAGAGGATAGGATAGGATAGAGGATAGGATAGGATAGAGTATAGGATAGGATAGAGGATAGGATAGGATAGAGGGTAGGATAGGATAGAGGATAGGATAGGATAGAGGATAAGATAGGATAGAGGATAGGATAGGATAGAGGATAGGATAGGATAGAGGATAGGATAGGGTAGGATAGAGGATAGGATAGGATAGGATAGAGGATAGGATAGGATAGAGGATAGGATAGGATAGGATAGAGGATAGGATAGAGGATAGGATAGAGGGTAGGATAGGATAGAGGATAGGATAGGATAGAGGATAGGATAGGATAGAGGATAGGATAGGATAGAGGATAGGATAGGATAGAGGATAGGATAGGATAGAGGATAGGGTAGGATAGAGGATAGGATAGGATAGAGGATAGGATAGGATAGAGGATAGGAGAGGATAGAGGATATTGTAGGATAGAGGATAGGATAGGATAGAGGATAGGATAGGATAGAGGACAGGATAGGATAGAGGTTAGGGTAGTATGGAGGATGGGATAGGATAGAGGATAGGATAGGATAGAGGATAGGATAGGATAGAGGATAGGATAGGATAGATGTTAGGATAGGATAGAGGAGAGGATAGGATAGAGGATAGGATAGGATAGAGGATTGGATAGGATAGAGGATAGGATAGGATAGGATAGAGGGTAGGGTAGAATTTGGATAGGATACAGGATAGGATAGAATAGAGGATAGGATATGATAGAGGATAGGATAGGATAGAGGATAGGATAGGATAGAGTATAGGATAGGATAGAGGATAGGATAGGATAGAGGGTAGGATAGGATAGAGGATAGGATAGGATAGAGGATAGGATAGGATAGAGGATAGGAGAGGATAGAGGATATTGTAGGATAGAGGATAGGATAGGATAGAGGATAGGATAGGATAGAGGATAGGATAGGATAGAGGATAGGATAGGATAGAGGTTAGGATAGTATGGAGGATGGGATAGGATAGAGGATAGGATAGGATAGAGGATAGGATAGGATAGAGGATATTGTAGGATAGAGGATAGGATAGGATAGAGGATAGGGTAGGATAGAGGATAGGATAGGATAGAGGATAGGATAATATAGAGTATACGATATGTTAGAGAATAGGAAAGAGGATACGATATAATACAGTATAGGATAGGATTGAGTATAGGATGGGATAGAGGATAGGATAGGGGATTGGATAGGAAAGAGGATAGGATAGGATAGAGGATAGGATAGGCAAGAGGACAGGATAGGATAGAGGATAGGATAGGATAGAGGATATTGTAGGATAGAGGATAGGATAGGATAGAGGATAGGATACGATAGAGGATATTATAGGGTAGAGGATAGGATAGGATAGAGGATAGGATAGGATAGAGGATAGGATAGAATAGAGGATAGGATAGGATACAGGATAGGATAGGATAGATTTTAGGATAGTATAGAGGATAGGATAGGATAGAGGATAGGATAGGATAGGGCATTGGATAGGATAGAGGATAGGATAGGATAGAGGATAGGATAGGATAGAGGATAGGATAGGATAGAGGATAGGATAGGATAGAGCATAGGATTAGATAGAGGATAGGATAGAATAGAGGATAGGATAGAGGATAGGATAGGATAGAGGATAGGATAGGATAGAGGGTAGGATAGGATAGAGGATAGGATAGGATAGAGGATAGGATAGGATAGATGATAGGATAGGATAGAGGAGAGGATAGGATAGAGGATTGGATAGGATAGAGGATAGGATAGGATAGGATAGAGGGTAGGGTAGAATTTGGATAGGATACAGGATAGGATAGAATAGAGGATAGGATAGGATAGAGTATATGATAGGATAGAGAATAGGATAGGATAGAGGATATTATAGGGTAGAGGATAGGATAGGATAGAGGATAGGATAGGATAGAGGATAGGATAGAATAGAGGATAGGATAGGATACAGGATAGGATAGGATAGATTTTAGGATAGTATAGAGGATAGGATAGGATAGAGGATAGGATAGGATAGGGCATTGGATAGGATAGAGGATAGGATAGGATAGAGGATAGGATAGGATAGAGGATAGGATAGGATAGAGGATAGGATAGGATAGAGCATAGGATTAGATAGAGGATAGGATAGAATAGAGGATAGGATAGAGGATAGGATAGGATAGAAGATAGGATAGGATAGAGGATAGGATAGGATAGAGGAGAGGATAGGATAGAGGATAGGATAGGATAGAGGATAGGATAGGATAGAGGATAGGATAGGATAGAGGATATTGTAGGATAGAGGATAGGATAGGATAGAGGATAGGATAGGATAGAGGTTAGGATAGTATGGAGGATGGGATAGGATAGAGGATAGGATAGGATAGAGGATAGGATAGGATAGAGGATAGGATAGGATAGGATAGAGGGTAGGGTAGAATTTGGATAGGATACAGGATAGGATAGAATAGAGGATAGGATAGGATAGAGAATAGGATACGATAGAGGATATTATAGGTTAGAGGATAGGATAGGATAGAGGATACGATATGATAGAGGATAGGAAAGAGGATAGGATATAATACAGTATAGGATAGGATTGAGTATAGGATGGGATAGAGGATAGGATAGGGTTTTGGATAGGATAGAGGATAGGTTAGGATAGAGGATAGGATAGGATAGAGGATAGGATAGGATAGAGGATAGGATAGGATAGAGTATAGGATAGGATAGAGGATAGGATAGGATAGAGGGTAGGATAGGATAGAGGATAGGATAGGATAGAGGATAAGATAGGATAGAGGATAGGATAGGATAGAGGATAGGATAGGATAGAGGATAGGATAGGGTAGGATAGAGGATAGGATAGGATAGGATAGAGGATAGGATAGGATAGAGGATAGGATAGGATAGGATAGAGGATAGGATAGAGGATAGGATAGAGGGTAGGATAGGATAGAGGATAGGATAGGATAGAGGATAGGATAGGATAGAGGATAGGATAGGATAGAGGATAGGATAGGATAGAGGATAGGATAGGATAGAGGATAGGGTAGGATAGAGGATAGGATAGGATAGATGATAGGATAGGATAGAGGATAGGAGAGGATAGAGGATATTGTAGGATAGAGGATAGGATAGGATAGAGGATAGGATAGGATAGAGGACAGGATAGGATAGAGGTTAGGATAGTATGGAGGATGGGATAGGATAGAGGAGAGGATAGGATAGAGGATATGATAGGATAGAGGATAGGATAGGATAGATGATAGGATAGGATAGAGGAGAGGATAGGATAGAGGATAGGATAGGATAGAGGATTGGATAGGATAGAGGATAGGATAGGATAGGATAGAGGGTAGGGTAGAATTTGGATAGGATACAGGATAGGATAGAATAGAGGATAGGATATGATAGAGGATAGGATAGGATAGAGGATAGGATAGGATAGAGTATAGGATAGGATAGAGGATAGGATAGGATAGAGGGTAGGATAGGATAGAGGATAGGATAGGATAGAGGATAGGATCGGATAGAGGATAGGAGAGGATAGAGGATATTGTAGGATAGAGGATAGGATAGGATAGAGGATAGGATAGGATAGAGGATAGGATAGGATAGAGGATAGCATAGGATAGAGGTTAGGATAGTATGGAGGATGGGATAGGATAGAGGATAGGATAGGATAGAGGATAGGATAGGATAGAGGATAGGATAGGATAGATGATAGGATAGGATAGAGGAGAGGATAGGATAGAGGATAGGATAGGATAGAGGATTGGATAGGATAGAGGATAGGATATGATAGGATAGAGGGTAGGGTAGAATTTGGATAGGATACAGGATAGGATAGAATAGAGGATAGGATATGATAGAGGATAGGATAGGATAGAGGATAGGATAGGATAGAGTATAGGATAGGATAGAGGATAGGATAGGATAGAGGGTAGGATAGGATAGAGGATAGGATAGGATAGAGGATAGGATAGGATAGAGGATAGGAGAGGATAGAGGATATTGTAGGATAGAGGATAGGATAGGATAGAGGATAGGATAGGATAGAGGATAGGATAGGATAGAGGATAGGATAGGATAGAGGTTAGGATAGTATGGAGGATGGGATAGGATAGAGGATAGGATAGGATAGAGGATAGGATAGGATAGAGATATTGTAGGATAGAGGATAGGATAGGATAGAGGATAGGATAGGATAGGATAGAGGATAGGGTAGGATAGAGGATAGGATAGGATAGAGGATAGGATAATATAGAGTATACGATATGTTAGAGAATAGGAAAGAGGATAGGATATAATACAGTATAGGATAGGATTGAGTATAGGATGGGATAGAGGATAGGATAGGGGATTGGATAGGAAAGAGGATAGGATAGGATAGAGGATAGGATAGGCAAGAGGACAGGATAGGATAGAGGATAGGATAGGATAGAGGATATTGTAGGATAGAGGATAGGATAGGATAGAGGATAGGATAGGATAGAGGAAAGAATAGGATAGAGGATAGGATAGGATAGAGGATAGGATAGGATAGAGGGTAGGATAGGATAGAGGATAGGATAGGATAGAGGATAGGATAGGATAGAGGATAGGATAGGATAGAGGATAGGATAGGATAGGATAGAGGATAGGATAGAGGATAGGATAGAGGGTAGGATAGGATAGAGGATAGGATAGGATAGAGGATAGGATAGGATAGAGGATAGGATAGGATAGAGGATAGGATAGGATAGAGGATAGGATAGGATAGAGGATAGGGTAGGATAGAGGATAGGATAGGATAGAGGATAGGATAGGATAGAGGATAGGAGAGGATAGAGGATATTGTAGGATAGAGGATAGGATAGGATAGAGGATAGGATAGGATAGAGGACAGGATAGGATAGAGGTTAGGATAGTATGGAGGATGGGATAGGATAGAGGATAGGATAGGATAGAGGATAGGATAGGATAGAGGATAGGATAGGATAGATGATAGGATAGGATAGAGGAGAGGATAGGATAGGAGAGGATAGAGGATATTGTAGGATAGAGGATAGGATAGGATAGGATAGAGGGTAGGGTAGAATTTGGATAGGATACAGGATAGGATAGAATAGAGGATAGGATATGATAGAGGATAGGATAGGATAGAGGATAGGATAGGATAGAGTATAGGATAGGATAGAGGATAGGATAGGATAGAGGGTAGGATAGGATAGAGGATAGGATAGGATAGAGGATAGGATCGGATAGAGGATAGGAGAGGATAGAGGATATTGTAGGATAGAGGATAGGATAGGATAGAGGATAGGATAGGATAGAGGATAGGATAGGATAGAGGATAGCATAGGATAGAGGTTAGGATAGTATGGAGGATGGGATAGGATAGAGGATAGGATAGGATAGAGGATAGGATAGGATAGAGGATATTGTAGGATAGAGGATAGGATAGGATAGAGGATAGGATAGGATAGGATAGAGGATAGGGTAGGATAGAGGATAGGATAGGATAGAGGATAGGATAATATAGAGTATACGATATGTTAGAGAATAGGAAAGAGGATAGGATATAATACAGTATAGGATAGGATTGAGTATAGGATGGGATAGAGGGTAGGATAGGGGATTGGATAGGAAAGAGGATAGGATAGGATAGAGGATAGGATAGGCAAGAGGACAGGATAGGATAGAGGATAGGATAGGATAGAGGATATTGTAGGATAGAGGATAGGATAGGATAGAGGATAGGATAGGATAGAGGATATGATACGATAGAGGATAGGATGGGATAGAGTATAGGATAGGATAGAGGATAGGATAGGATAGAGGGTAGGATAGGATAGAGGATAGGATAGGATAGAGGATAGGATAGGATAGAGGATAGGAGAGGATAGAGGATATTGTAGGATAGAGGATAGGATAGGATAGAGGATAGGATAGGATAGAGGATAGGATAGGATAGAGGATAGGATAGGATAGAGGATAGGATAGGATAGAGGTTAGGATAGTATGGAGGGTAGGATAGGATAGGATAGAGGATAGGGTAGGATAGAGGATAGGATAGGATAGAGGATAGGATAATATAGAGTATACGATATGTTAGAGAATAGGAAAGAGGATAGGATATAATACAGTATAGGATAGGATTGAGTATAGGATAGGATAGAGGACAGGATAGGATAGAGGTTAGGATAGTATGGAGGATGGGATAGGATAGAGGATAGGATAGGATAGAGGATAGGATAGGATAGAGGATAGGATAGGATAGATGATAGGATAGGATAGAGGAGAGGATAGGATAGAGGATAGGATAGGATAGAGGATTGGATAGGATAGAGGATAGGATATGATAGGATAGAGGGTAGGGTAGAATTTGGATAGGATACAGGATAGGATAGAATAGAGGATAGGATATGATAGAGGATAGGATAGGATAGAGGATAGGATAGGATAGAGTATAGGATAGGATAGAGGATAGGATAGGATAGAGGGTAGGATAGGATAGAGGATAGGATAGAGGATAGGATAGGATAGAGGATAGGAGAGGATAGAGGATATTGTAGGATAGAGGATAGGATAGGATAGAGGATAGGATAGGATAGAGGATAGGATAGGATAGAGGATAGGATAGGATAGAGGATAGGATAGGATAGAGGATAGGATAGGATAGAGGTTAGGATAGTATGGAGGATGGGATAGGATAGAGGATAGGATAGGATAGAGGATAGGATAGGATAGAGGATATTGTAGGATAGAGGATAGGATAGGATAGAGGATAGGATAGGATAGGATAGAGGATAGGGTAGGATAGAGGATAGGATAGGATAGAGGATAGGATAATATACAGTATACGATATGTTAGAGAATAGGAAAGAGGATAGGATATAATACAGTATAGGATAGGATTGAGTATAGGATGGGATAGAGGGTAGGATAGGGGATTGGATAGGAAAGAGGATAGGATAGGATAGAGGATAGGATAGGCAAGAGGACAGGATAGGATAGAGGATAGGATAGGATAGAGGATATTGTAGGATAGAGGATAGGATAGGATAGAGGATAGGATAGGATAGAGGAAAGAATAGGATAGAGGATAGGATAGGATAGAGGATAGGATAGGATAGAGGGTAGGATAGGATAGAGGATAGGATAGGATAGAGGATAGGATAGGATAGAGGATAGGAGAGGATAGAGGATATTGTAGGATAGAGGATAGGATAGGATAGAGGATAGGATAGGATAGAGGATATGATACGATAGAGGATAGGATGGGATAGAGTATAGGATAGGATAGAGGATAGGATAGGATAGAGGGTAGGATAGGATAGAGGATAGGATAGGATAGAGGATAGGATAGGATAGAGGATAGGAGAGGATAGAGGATATTGTAGGATAGTGGATAGGATAGGATAGGATAGAGGATAGGATAGGATAGAGGATAGGATAGGATAGAGGTTAGGATAGTATGGAGGATGGGATAGGATAGAGGATAGGATAGGATAGAGGATAGGATAGGATAGAGGATAGGATAGGATAGAGGATAGGATAGGATAGAGGAGAGGATAGGATAGAGGATACGATAGGATAGACGATTGGATAGGATAGAGGATAGGATAGGATAGGATAGAGGGTAGGGTAGAATTTGGATAGGATACAGGATAGGATAGGATAGAGGATATTATAGGTTAGAGGATAGGATAGGATAGAGGATACGATATGATAGAGGATAGGATAGGATAGAGGATAGGGTAGGATAGAGGATAGGATAGGATAGAGGATAGGATAATATAGAGTATACGATATGTTAGAGAATATGAATGAGGATAGGATATAATACAGTATAGGATAGGATTGAGTATAGGATGGGATAGAGGATAGGATAGGGGATTGGATAGGAAAGAGGATAGGATAGGATAGAGGATAGGATAGGCAAGAGGACAGGATAGGATAGAGGATAGGATAGGATAGAGGATATTGTAGGATAGAGGATAGGATAGGATAGAGGATAGGATAGGATAGAGGAAAGGATAGGATAGAGGATAGGATAGGATAGAGGATAGGATAGGATAGAGGGTAGGATAGGATAGAGGATAGGATAGGATACAGGATAGGATAGAATAGAGGATAGGATATGATAGAGGATAGGATAGGATAGAGGATAGGATAGGATAGAGTATAGGATAGGATAGAGGATAGGATAGGATAGAGGTTAGGATAGTATGGAGGATGGGATAGGATAGAGGATAGGATAGGATAGAGGATAGGATAGGCAAGAGGACAGGATAGGATAGAGGATAGGATAGGATAGAGGATATTGTAGGATAGAGGATAGGATAGGATAGAGGATAGGATAGGATAGAGGAAAGAATAGGATAGAGGATAGGATAGGATAGAGGATAGGATAATATAGAGTATACGATATGTTAGAGAATAGGAAAGAGGATAGGATATAATACAGTATAGGATAGGATTGAGTATAGGATGGGATAGAGGATATGATAGGGGATTGGATAGGAAAGAGGATAGGATAGGATAGAGGATAGACATGGCAAGAGGACAGGATAGGATAGAGGATAGGATAGGATAGAGGATAGGATAGGATAGGGCATTGGATAGGATAGAGGATAGGATAGGATAGAGGATAGGATAGGATAGAGGATAGGATAGGATAGAGGATAGGATAGGATAGAGGATAGGATAGGATAGAGCATAGGATTAGATAGAGGATAGGATAGAATGGAGGATAGGATAGAGGATAGGATAGGATAGAAGATAGGATAGGATAGAGGATAGGATAGGATAGAGGAGAGGATAGGATAGAGGATAGGATAGGATAGAGGATAGGATAGGATAGAGGATAGGATAGGATAGAGGATATTGTAGGATAGAGGATAGGATAGGATAGAGGATAGGATAGGATAGAGGTTAGGATAGTATGGAGGATGGGATAGGATAGAGGATAGGATAGGATAGAGGATAGGATAGGATAGAGGATAGGATAGGATAGGATAGAGGGTAGGGTAGAATTTGGATAGGATACAGGATAGGATAGAATAGAGGATAGGATAGGCAAGAGGACAGGATAGGATAGAGGATAGGATAGGATAGAGGATATTGTAGGATAGAGGATAGGTTAGGATAGAGGATAGGATGGGATAGAGGATAGGATAGGATAGAGGATATTGTAGGATAGAGGATAGGATAGGATAGAGGATAGGGTAGGATAGAGGATAGGATAGGATAGAGGATAGGATAATATAGAGTATACGATATGTTAGAGAATAGGAAAGAGGATACGATATAATACAGTATAGGATAGGATTGAGTATAGGATGGGATAGAGGATAGGATAGGGGATTGGATAGGAAAGAGGATAGGATAGGATAGAGGATAGGATAGGCAAGAGGACAGGATAGGATAGAGGATAGGATAGGATAGAGGATATTGTAGGATAGAGGATAGGATAGGATAGAGGATAGGATAGGATAGAGGAAAGAATAGGATAGAGGATAGGATAGGATAGAGGATAGGATAATATAGAGTATACGATATGTTAGAGAATAGGAAAGAGGATAGGATATAATACAGTATAGGATAGGATTGAGTATAGGATGGGATAGAGGATATGATAGGGGATTGGATAGGAAAGAGGATAGGATAGGATAGAGGATAGACATGGCAAGAGGACAGGATAGGATAGAGGATAGGATAGGATAGAGGATAGGATAGGATAGGGCATTGGATAGGATAGAGGATAGGATAGGATAGAGGATAGGATAGGATAGAGGATAGGATAGGATAGAGGATAGGATAGGATAGAGGATAGGATAGGATAGAGCATAGGATTAGATAGAGGATAGGATAGAATGGAGGATAGGATAGAGGATAGGATAGGATAGAAGATAGGATAGGATAGAGGATAGGATAGGATAGAGGAGAGGATAGGATAGAGGATAGGATAGGATAGAGGATAGGATAGGATAGAGGATAGGATAGGATAGAGGATATTGTAGGATAGAGGATAGGATAGGATAGAGGATAGGATAGGATAGAGGTTAGGATAGTATGGAGGATGGGATAGGATAGAGGATAGGATAGGATAGGATAGAGGGTAGGGTAGAATTTGGATAGGATACAGGATAGGATAGAATAGAGGATAGGATAGGATAGAGAATAGGATACGATAGAGGATATTATAGGTTAGAGGATAGGATAGGATAGAGGATACGATATGATAGAGGATAGGAAAGAGGATAGGATATAATACAGTATAGGATAGGATTGAGTATAGGATGGGATAGAGGATAGGATAGGGTTTTGGATAGGATAGAGGATAGGTTAGGATAGAGGATAGGATAGGATAGAGGATAGGATAGGATAGAGGATAGGATAGGATAGAGTATAGGATAGGATAGAGGATAGGATAGGATAGAGGGTAGGATAGGATAGAGGATAGGATAGGATAGAGGATAGGATAGGGTAGGATAGAGGATAGGATAGGATAGGATAGAGGATAGGATAGGATAGAGGATAGGATAGGATAGGATAGAGGATAGGATAGAGGATAGGATAGAGGATAGGATAGAGGATAGGATAGAGGGTAGGATAGGATAGAGGATAGGATAGGATAGAGGATAGGATAGGATAGAGGATAGGATAGGATAGAGGATAGGATAGGATAGAGGATAGGATAGGATAGAGGATAGGGTAGGATAGAGGATAGGATAGGATAGAGGATAGGATAGGATAGAGGATAGGAGAGGATAGAGGATATTGTAGGATAGAGGATAGGATAGGATAGAGGATAGGATAGGATAGAGGACAGGATAGGATAGAGGTTAGGATAGTATGGAGGATGGGATAGGATAGAGGATAGGATAGGATAGAGGATAGGATAGGATAGAGGATAGGATAGGATAGATGATAGGATAGGATAGAGGAGAGGATAGGATAGAGGATAGGATAGGATAGAGGATTGGATAGGATAGAGGATAGGATAGGATAGGATAGAGGGTAGGGTAGAATTTGGATAGGATACAGGATAGGATAGAATAGAGGATAGGATATGATAGAGGATAGGATAGGATAGAGGATAGGATAGGATAGAGTATAGGATAGGATAGAGGATAGGATAGGATAGAGGGTAGGATAGGATAGAGGATAGGATAGGATAGAGGATAGGATAGGATAGAGGATAGGAGAGGATAGAGGATATTGTAGGATAGAGGATAGGATAGGATAGAGGATAGGATAGGATAGAGGATAGCATAGGATAGAGGTTAGGATAGTATGGAGGATGGGATAGGATAGAGGATAGGATAGGATAGAGGATAGGATAGGATAGAGGATATTGTAGGATAGAGGATAGGATAGGATAGAGGATAGGATAGGATAGGATAGAGGATAGGGTAGGATAGAGGATAGGATAGGATAGAGGATAGGATAATATAGAGTATACGATATGTTAGAGAATAGGAAAGAGGATAGGATATAATACAGTATAGGATAGGATTGAGTATAGGATGGGATAGAGGGTAGGATAGGGGATTGGATAGGAAAGAGGATAGGATAGGATAGAGGATAGGATAGGCAAGAGGACAGGATAGGATAGAGGATAGGATAGGATAGAGGATATTGTAGGATAGAGGATAGGATAGGATAGAGGATAGGATAGGATAGAGGATATGATACGATAGAGGATAGGATGGGATAGAGTATAGGATAGGATAGAGGATAGGATAGGATAGAGGGTAGGATAGGATAGAGGATAGGATAGGATAGAGGATAGGATAGGATAGAGGATAGGAGAGGATAGAGGATATTGTAGGATAGAGGATAGGATAGGATAGAGGATAGGATAGGATAGAGGATAGGATAGGATAGAGGATAGGATAGGATAGAGGATAGGATAGGATAGAGGTTAGGATAGTATGGAGGATAGGATAGGATAGGATAGAGGATAGGGTAGGATAGAGGATAGGATAGGATAGAGGATAGGATAATATAGAGTATACGATATGTTAGAGAATAGGAAAGAGGATAGGATATAATACAGTATAGGATAGGATTGAGTATAGGATAGGATAGAGGACAGGATAGGATAGAGGTTAGGATAGTATGGAGGATGGGATAGGATAGAGGATAGGATAGGATAGAGGATAGGATAGGATAGATGATAGGATAGGATAGAGGAGAGGATAGGATAGAGGATAGGATAGGATAGAGGATTGGATAGGATAGAGGATAGGATATGATAGGATAGAGGGTAGGGTAGAATTTGGATAGGATACAGGATAGGATAGAATAGAGGATAGGATATGATAGAGGATAGGATAGGATAGAGGATAGGATAGGATAGAGTATAGGATAGGATAGAGGATAGGATAGGATAGAGGGTAGGATAGGATAGAGGATAGGATAGGATAGAGGATAGGATAGGATAGAGGATAGGAGAGGATAGAGGATATTGTAGGATAGAGGATAGGATAGGATAGAGGATAGGATAGGATAGAGGATAGGATAGGATAGAGGATAGGATAGGATAGAGGTTAGGATAGTATGGAGGATGGGATAGGATAGAGGATAGGATAGGATAGAGGATAGGATAGGATAGAGGATATTGTAGGATAGAGGATAGGATAGGATAGAGGATAGGATAGGATAGGATAGAGGATAGGGTAGGATAGAGGATAGGATAGGATAGAGGATAGGATAATATAGAGTATACGATATGTTAGAGAATAGGAAAGAGGATAGGATATAATACAGTATAGGATAGGATTGAGTATAGGATGGGATAGAGGATAGGATAGGGGATTGGATAGGAAAGAGGATAGGATAGGATAGAGGATAGGATAGGCAAGAGGACAGGATAGGATAGAGGATAGGATAGGATAGAGGATATTGTAGGATAGAGGATAGGATAGGATAGAGGATAGGATAGGATAGAGGAAAGAATAGGATAGAGGATAGGATAGGATAGAGGATAGGATAGGATAGAGGGTAGGATAGGATAGAGGATAGGATAGGATAGAGGATAGGATAGGATAGAGGATAGGAGAGGATAGAGGATATTGTAGGATAGAGGATAGGATAGGATAGAGGATAGGATAGGATAGAGGATATGATACGATAGAGGATAGGATGGGATAGAGTATAGGATAGGATAGAGGATAGGATAGGATAGAGGGTAGGATAGGATAGAGGATAGGATAGGATAGAGGATAGGATAGGATAGAGGATTGGATAGGATAGAGGATAGGATAGGATAGGATAGAGGGAAGGGTAGAATTTGGATAGGATACAGGATAGGACAGTATAGAGGATAGGATATGATAGAGGATAGGATAGGATAGAGGATAGGATAGGATAGAGTATAGGATAGGATAGAGGATAGGATAGGATAGAGGGTAGGATAGGATAGAGGATAGGATAGGATAGAGGAGAGGATAGGATAGAGGATTGGATAGGATAGAGGATAGGATAGGATAGGATAGAGGGTAGGGTAGAATTTGGATAGGATACAGGATAGGATAGAATAGAGGATAGGATAGGATAGAGTATATGATAGGATAGAGAATAGGATAGGATAGAGGATATTATAGGGTAGAGGATAGGATAGGATAGAGGATAGGATAGGATAGAGGATAGGATAGAATAGAGGATAGGATAGGATAGAGTATATGATAGGATAGAGAATAGGATAGGATAGAGGATATTATAGGGTAGAGGATAGGATAGGATAGAGGATATGATACGATAGAGGATAGGAAAGAGGATAGGATATAATACAGTATAGGATAGGATTGAGTATAGGATGGGATAGAGGATAGGATAGGGTTTTGGATAGGATAGAGGATAGGTTAGGATAGAGGATAGGATAGGATAGAGGATATTGTAGGATAGAGGATAGGATAGGATAGAGGATAGGATAGGATAGAGGATAGGGTAGGATAGAGGATAGGATAGGATAGAGGATAGGATAATATAGAGTATACGATATGTTAGAGAATAGGAAAGAGGATAGGATATAATACAGTATAGGATAGGATTGAGTATAGGATGGGATAGAGGATATGATAGGGGATTGGATAGGAAAGAGGATAGGATAGGATAGAGGATAGACAAGGCAAGAGGACAGGATAGGATAGAGGATAGGATAGGATAGGGCATTGGATAGGATAGAGGATAGGATAGGATAGAGGATAGGATAGGATAGAGGATAGGATAGGATAGAGGATAGGATAGGATAGAGGATAGGATAGGATAGAGGATAGGATAGGATAGAGTATAGGATAGGATAGAGGATAGGATAGGATAGAGGGTAGGATAGGATAGAGGATAGGATAGGATAGAGGATAAGATAGGCTAGAGGATAGGATAGGATAGAGGATAGGATAGGATAGAGGATAGGATAGGGTAGGATAGAGGATAGGATAGGATAGGATAGAGGATAGGATAGGATAGAGGATAGGATAGGATAGGATAGAGGATAGGATAGAGGATAGGATAGAGGGTAGGATAGGATAGAGGATAGGATAGGATAGAGGATAGGATAGGATAGAGGATAGGATAGGATAGAGGATAGGATAGGATAGAGGATAGGATAGGATAGAGGATAGGGTAGGATAGAGGATAGGATAGGATAGAGGATAGGATAGGATAGAGGATAGGAGAGGATAGAGGATATTGTAGGATAGAGGATAGGATAGGATAGAGGATAGGATAGGATAGAGGATAGGATAGGATAGAGGATAGGATAGGATAGAGGTTAGGATTGTATGGAGGATGGGATAGGATAGAGGATAGGATAGGATAGAGGATAGGATAGGATAGAGGATAGGATAGGATAGAGGATAGGATAGGATAGAGGAGAGGATAGGATAGAGGATAGGATAGGATAGAGGATTGGATAGGATAGAGGATAGGATAGGATAGGATAGAGGGTAGGGTAGAATTTGGATAGGATACAGGATAGGATAGGATAGAGGATATTATAGGTTAGAGGATAGGATAGGATAGAGGATACGATATGATAGAGGATAGGAAAGAGGATAGGATATAATACAGTATAGGATAGGATTGAGTATAGGATGGGATAGAGGATAGGATAGGGTTTTGGATATGATAGAGGATAGGTTAGGATAGAGGATAGGATAGGATAGAGGATATTGTAGGATAGAGGATAGGATAGGATAGAGTATAGGATAGGATAGAGGATAGGATTGGATAGAGGGTAGGATAGGATAGAGGATAGGATAGGATAGAGGGTAGGATAGGATAGAGGATAGGATAGGATAGAGGATAGGATAGGATAGAGGATAGGAGAGGATAGAGGATATTGTAGGATAGAGGATAGGATAGGATAGAGGATAGGATAGGATAGAGGATAGGATAGGATAGAGGATAGGATAGGATAGAGGTTAGGATAGTATGGAGGATGGGATAGGATAGAGGATAGGATAGGATAGAGGACAGGATAGGATAGAGGATAGGATAGGATAGAGGATATTGTAGGATAGAGGATAGGATAGGATAGAGGATAGGATAGGATAGAGGAAAGGATAGGATAGAGGATAGGATAGGATAGAGGATAGGATAGGATAGAGGGTAGGATAGGATAGAGGATAGGATAGGATAGAGGGTAGGATAGGATAGAGGATAGGATAGGATAGAGGATAGGATAGGATAGAGGATAGGAGAGGATAGAGGATATTGTAGGATAGAGGATAGGATAGGATAGAGGATAGGATAGGATAGAGGATAGGATAGGATAGAGGATAGGATAGGATAGAGGATAGGATAGGATAGAGGTTAGGATAGTATGGAGGATAGGATAGGATAGGATAGAGGATAGGGTAGGATAGAGGATAGGATAGGATAGAGGATAGGATAATATAGAGTATACGATATGTTAGAGAATAGGAAAGAGGATAGGATATAATACAGTATAGGATAGGATTGAGTATAGGATAGGATAGAGGACAGGATAGGATAGAGGTTAGGATAGTATGGAGGATGGGATAGGATAGAGGATAGGATAGGATAGAGGATAGGATAGGATAGAGGATAGGATAGGATAGATGATAGGATAGGATAGAGGAGAGGATAGGATAGAGGATAGGATAGGATAGAGGATTGGATAGGATAGAGGATAGGATATGATAGGATAGAGGGTAGGGTAGAATTTGGATAGGATACAGGATAGGATAGAATAGAGGATAGGATATGATAGAGGATAGGATAGGATAGAGGATAGGATAGGATAGAGTATAGGATAGGATAGAGGATAGGATAGGATAGAGGGTAGGATAGGATAGAGGATAGGATAGGATAGAGGATAGGATAGGATAGAGGATAGGAGAGGATAGAGGATATTGTAGGATAGAGGATAGGATAGGATAGAGGATAGGATAGGATAGAGGATAGGATAGGATAGAGGATAGGATAGGATAGAGGTTAGGATAGTATGGAGGATGGGATAGGATAGAGGATAGGATAGGATAGAGGATAGGATAGGATAGAGGATATTGTAGGATAGAGGATAGGATAGGATAGAGGATAGGATAGGATAGGATAGAGGATAGGGTAGGATAGAGGATAGGATAGGATAGAGGATAGGATAATATAGAGTATACGATATGTTAGAGAATAGGAAAGAGGATAGGATATAATACAGTATAGGATAGGATTGAGTATAGGATGGGATAGAGGATAGGATAGGGGATTGGATAGGAAAGAGGATAGGATAGGATAGAGGATAGGATAGGCAAGAGGACAGGATAGGATAGAGGATATTGTAGGATAGAGGATAGGATAGGATAGAGGATAGGATAGGATAGAGGAAAGAATAGGATAGAGGATAGGATAGGATAGAGGATAGGATAGGATAGAGGGTAGGATAGGATAGAGGATAGGATAGGATAGAGGATAGGATAGGATAGAGGATAGGAGAGGATAGAGGATATTGTAGGATAGAGGATAGGATAGGATAGAGGATAGGATAGGATAGAGGATATGATACGATAGAGGATAGGATGGGATAGAGTATAGGATAGGATAGAGGATAGGATAGGATAGAGGGTAGGATAGGATAGAGGATAGGATAGGATAGAGGATAGGATAGGATAGAGGATAGGAGAGGATAGAGGATATTGTAGGATAGAGGATAGGATAGGATAGAGGATAGGATAGGATAGAGGATAGGATAGGATAGAGGATAGGATAGGATAGAGGTTAGGATAGTATGGAGGATGGGATAGGATAGAGGATAGGATAGGATAGAGGATAGGATAGGATAGAGGATAGGATAGGATAGAGGATAGGATAGGATAGAGGAGAGGATAGGATAGAGGATAGGATAGGATAGAGGATAGGATAGGATAGAGGATAGGATAGGATAGAGGAGAGGATAGGATAGAGGATAGGATAGGATAGAGGATAGGATAGGATAGAGGATAGGATAGGATAGAGGATAGGATAGGATAGAGGTTGGGATAGGATAGAGGATAGGATAGGATAGAGGATAGGGTAGGATAGAGGATAGGATAGGATAGAGGATAGGATAATATAGAGTATACGATATGTTAGAGAATATGAATGAGGATAGGATATAATACAGTATAGGATAGGATTGAGTATAGGATGGGATAGAGGATAGGATAGGGGATTGGATAGGAAAGAGGATAGGATAGGATAGAGGATAGGATAGGCAAGAGGACAGGATAGGATAGAGGATAGGATAGGATAGAGGATATTGTAGGATAGAGGATAGGATAGGATAGAGGATAGGATAGGATAGAGGAAAGGATAGGATAGAGGATAGGATAGGATAGAGGATAGGATAGGATAGAGGGTAGGATAGGATAGAGGATAGGATAGGATAGAGGATAGGATAGGATAGAGGATAGGAGAGGATAGAGGATATTGTAGGATAGAGGATAGGATAGGATAGAGGATAGGATAGGATAGAGGATATGATACGATAGAGGATAGGATAGGATAGAGTATAGGATAGGATAGAGGATAGGATAGGATAGAGGGTAGGATAGGATAGAGGATAGGATAGGATAGAGGATAGGATAGGATAGAGGATAGGAGAGGATAGAGGATATTGTAGGATAGAGGATAGGATAGGATAGAGGATAGGATAGGATAGAGGATAGGATAGGATAGAGGATAGGATAGGATAGAGGATAGGATAGGATAGAGGATAGGATAGGATAGAGGTTAGGATAGTATGGAGGATGGGATAGGATAGAGGATAGGATAGGATAGAGGATAGGATAGGATAGAGGATAGGATAGGATAGAGGATAGGATAGGATAGAGGAGAGGATAGGATAGAGGATAGGATAGGATAGAGGATTGGATAGGATAGAGGATAGGATAGGATAGGATAGAGGGTAGGGTAGAATTTGGATAGGATACAGGATAGGATAGGATAGAGGATATTATAGGTTAGAGGATAGGATAGGATAGAGGATACGATATGATAGAGGATAGGAAAGAGGATAGGATATAATACAGTATAGGATAGGATTGAGTATAGGATGGGATAGAGGATAGGATAGGGTTTTGGATATGATAGAGGATAGGTTAGGATAGAGGATAGGATAGGATAGAGGATATTGTAGGATAGAGGATAGGATAGGATAGAGTATAGGATAGGATAGAGGATAGGATAGGATAGAGGATAGGGTAGGATAGAGGATAGGATAGGATAGAGGATAGGATAATATAGAGTATACGATATGTTAGAGAATATGAATGAGGATAGGATATAATACAGTATAGGATAGGATTGAGTATAGGATGGATAGAGGATAGGATAGGGGATTGGATAGGAAAGAGGATAGGATAGGATAGAGGATAGGATAGGCAAGAGGACAGGATAGGATAGAGGATAGGATAGGATAGAGGATATTGTAGGATAGAGGATAGGATAGGATAGAGGATAGGATAGGATAGAGGAAAGGATAGGATAGAGGATAGGATAGAGGATAGAGGATAGGATAGGATAGAGGGTAGGATAGGATAGAGGATAGGATAGGATAGAGGATAGGATAGGATAGAGGATAGGAGAGGATAGAGGATATTGTAGGATAGAGGATAGGATAGGATAGAGGATAGGATAGGATAGAGGATATGATACGATAGAGGATAGGATAGGATAGAGTATAGGATAGGATAGAGGATAGGATAGGATAGAGGGTAGGATAGGATAGAGGATAGGATAGGATAGAGGATAGGATAGGATAGAGGATAGGAGAGGATAGAGGATATTGTAGGATAGAGGATAGGATAGGATAGAGGATAGGATAGGATAGAGGATAGGATAGGATAGAGGATAGGATAGGATAGAGGATAGGATAGGATAGAGGATAGGATAGGATAGAGGTTAGGATAGTATGGAGGATGGGATAGGATAGAGGATAGGATAGGATAGAGGATAGGATAGGATAGAGGATAGGATAGGATAGAGGATAGGATAGGATAGAGGAGAGGATAGGATAGAGGATAGGATAGGATAGAGGATTGGATAGGATAGAGGATAGGATAGGATAGGATAGAGGGTAGGGTAGAATTTGGATAGGATACAGGATTGGATAGGATAGAGGATATTATAGGTTAGAGGATAGGATAGGATAGAGGATACGATATGATAGAGGATAGGAAAGAGGATAGGATATAATACAGTATAGGATAGGATTGAGTATAGGGATGGGATAGAGGATAGGATAGGGTTTTGGATATGATAGAGGATAGGTTAGGATAGAGGATAGGATAGGATAGAGGATATTGTAGGATAGAGGATAGGGATAGGATAGAGTATAGGATAGGATAGAGGATAGGATTGGATAGAGGGTAGGATAGGATAGAGGATAGGATAGGATAGAGGATAGGATAGGATAGAGGATAGGATAGGATAGAGGATAGGATAGGATAGAGGATAGGATAGGATAGAGCATAGGATTAGATAGAGGATAGGATAGAGGATAGGATAGAGGATAGGATAGGATAGAGGAGAGGATAGGATAGAGGATAGGATAGGATAGGATAGAGGATAGGATAGGATAGGATAGGATAGAGGAGAGGATAGGATAGAGGATAGGATAGGATAGAGGATATGATAGAATAGAGGTTAGGATAGGATAGAGTATAGGATTGGATAGAGTATAGGATAGGATAGAGAATAGGATAGGATAGAGGATATTATAGGGTAGAGGATAGGATAGGATAGAGGATATGATACGATAGAGGATAGGAAAGAGGATAGGATATAATACAGTATAGGATAGGATTGAGTATAGGATGGGATAGAGGATAGGATAGGGTATTCGATAGGAATAGAGGAGAGGATAGGATAGGATAGAGGATAGGATAGGGTAGAGGATAGGATAGGATAGAGGATACGATATGATAGAGGATAGGAAAGACGATAGGATATAATACAGTATAGGATAGGATTGAGTATAGGATGGGATAGAGGATAGGATAGGGTATTGGATAGGATAGAGGATAGGATAGGATAGAGGATAGGATAGGATAGAGGATAGGATAGGATAGAGGATAGGATAGGATAGAGGATAGGATAGGATAGAGGATAGGATAGGATAGAGGATAGGATAGGATAGAGGATAGGATAGGATAGAGGATATTGTAGGATAGAGGATATAATAGGATATAGGATAGGATAGAGGATAGGATAGGATAGAGGATAGGATGGGATAGAGGATAGGATAGGGTTTTGGATATGATAGAGGATAGGTTAGGATAGAGGATAGGATAGGATAGAGGATATTGTAGGATAGAGGATAGGATAGGATAGAGTATAGGATAGGATAGAGGATAGGATTGGATAGAGGGTAGGATAGGATAGAGGATAGGATAGGATAGAGGATAGGATAGGATAGAGGATAGGATAGGATAGAGGATAGGATAGGATAGAGGATAGGATAGGATAGAGCATAGGATTAGATAGAGGATAGGATAGAGGATAGGATAGAGGATAGGATAGGATAGAGGAGAGGATAGGATAGAGGATAGGATAGGATAGGATAGAGGATAGGATAGGATAGGATAGGATAGTGGAGAGGATAGGATAGAGGATAGGATAGGATAGAGGATATGATAGAATAGAGGATAGGATAGGATAGAGTATAGGATTGGATAGAGTATAGGATAGGATAGAGAATAGGATAGGATAGAGGATATTATAGGGTAGAGGATAGGATAGGATAGAGGATATGATACGATAGAGGATAGGAAAGAGGATAGGATATAATACAGTATAGGATAGGATTGAGTATAGGATGGGATAGAGGATAGGATAGGGTATTCGATAGGAATAGAGGAGAGGATAGGATAGGATAGAGGATAGGATAGGGTAGAGGATAGGATAGGATAGAGGATACGATATGATAGAGGATAGGAAAGACGATAGGATATAATACAGTATAGGATAGGATTGAGTATAGGATGGGATAGAGGATAGGATAGGGTATTGGATAGGATAGAGGATAGGATAGGATAGAGGATAGGATAGGATAGAGGATAGGATAGGATAGAGGATAGGATAGGATAGAGGATAGGATAGGATAGAGGATAGGATAGGATAGAGGATAGGATAGGATAGAGGATATTGTAGGATAGAGGATATAATAGGATATAGGATAGGATAGAGGATAGGATAGGATAGAGGATAGGATAATGGAGAGGATAGGATAGAGGATAGGATAGGATAGAGGATAGGATATAATACAGTATAGGATAGGATTGAGTATAGGATGGGATAGAGGATAGGATAGGGTATTCGATAGGATAGAGGATAGGATAGGATAGAGGATAGGATAGGATAGAGGATAGGATAGGATAGAGGATAGGATAGGATAGAGGATAGGATAGGATAGAGGATATGATACGATAGAGGATAGGATAGGATAGAGGATAGGATAGGATAGGATAGAGGATAGGATAGGATAGAGGATAGGATAGGATAGGATAGGATAGAGGATAGGATAGGATAGAGGATAGGATAGGATAGAGTATAGGATAGGATAGAGGATAGGATTGGATAGAGGGTAGGATAGGATAGAGGATAGGATAGGATAGAGGATAGGATAGGATAGAGGATAAGATAGGATAGAGGATAGGATAGGATAGAGGATAGGATAGGATAGAGCATAGGATTAGATAGAGGATAGGATAGAGGATAGGATAGAGGATAAGATAGGATAGAGGAGAGGATAGGATAGAGGATAGGATAGGATAGGATAGAGGATAGGATAGGATAGGATAGAGGATAGGATAGGATAGAGGATAGGATAGGATAGAGGATAGGATAGGATAGGATAGAGGAGAGGATAGGATAGAGGATAGGATAGGATAGAGGATATGATAGAATAGAGGATAGGATAGGATAGAGTATAGGATTGGATAGAGTATATTATAGGATAGAGAATAGGATAGGATAGAGGATATTATAGGGTAGAGGATAGGATAGGATAGAGGATATGATACGATAGAGGATAGGAAAGAGGATAGGATATAATACAGTATAGGATAGGATTGAGTATAGGATGGGATAGAGGATAGGATAGGGTATTCGATAGGAATAGAGGAGAGGATAGGATAGGATAGAGGATAGGATAGGGTAGAGGATCGGATAGGATAGAGGATACGATATGATAGAGGATAGGAAAGACGATAGGATATAATACAGTATAGGATAGGATTGAGTATAGGATGGGATAGAGGATAGGATAGGGTATTGGATAGGATAGAGGATAGGATAGGATAGAGGATAGGATAGGATAGAGGATAGGATAGGATAGAGGATATTGTAGGATAGAGGATATAATAGGATATAGGATAGGATAGAGGATAGGATAGGATAGAGGATAGGATAATGGAGAGGATAGGATAGAGGATAGGATAGGATAGAGGATAGGATATAATACAGTATAGGATAGGATTGAGTATAGGATGGGATAGAGGATAGGATAGGGTATTCGATAGGATAGAGGATAGGATAGGATAGAGGATAGGATAGGATAGAGGATAGGATAGGATAGAGGATAGGATAGGATAGAGGATAGGATAGGATAGAGGATAGGATAGGGTAGGATAGAGGATAGGATAGGATAGGATAGAGGATAGGATAGGATAGAGGATAGGATAGGATAGAGGATAGGATAGGATAGAGGATAGGATAGGATAGGATAGGATAGAGGATAGGATAGGATAGAGGGTAGGATAGGATAGAGGATAGGATAGGATAGAGGATAGGATAGGATAGAGGATAGGAGAGGATAGAGGATATTGTAGGGTAGAGGATAGGATAGGATAGAGGATAGGATAGGATAGAGGATAGGATAGGATAGAGGATAGGATAGGATAGAGGATAGGATAGGATAGAGGTTAGGATAGTATGGAGGATGGGATAGGATAGAGGATAGGATAGCATAGAGGATAGGATAGGATAGAGGATATTGTAGGATAGAGGATAGGATAGGATAGAGGATAGGATAGGATAGGATAGGATAGAGGATAGGGTAGGATAGAGGATAGGATAGGATAGAGGATAGGATAGGATAGAGCATAGGATTAGATAGAGGATAGGAAAGACGATAGGATATAATACAGTATAGGATAGGATTGAGTATAGGATGGGATAGAGGATAGGATAGGGTATTGGATAGGATAGAGGATAGGATAGGATAGAGGATAGGATAGGATAGAGGATAGGATAGGATAGAGGATAGGATAGGATAGAGGATAGGATAGGATAGAGGATAGGATAGGATAGAGGATAGGATAGGATAGAGGATAGGATAGGATAGAGGATATTGTAGGATAGAGGATATAATAGGATATAGGATAGGATAGAGGATAGGATAGGATAGAGGATAGGATAATGGAGAGGATAGGATAGAGGATAGGATAGGATAGAGGATAGGATATAATACAGTATAGGATAGGATTGAGTATAGGATGGGATAGAGGATAGGATAGGGTATTCGATAGGATAGAGGATAGGATAGGATAGAGGATAGGATAGGATAGAGGATAGGATAGGATAGAGGATAGGATAGGATAGAGGATAGGATAGGATAGAGGATATGATACGATAGAGGATAGGATAGGATAGAGGATAGGATAGGATAGAGGATAAGATAGGATAGAGGATAGGATAGGATAGAGGATAGGATAGGATAGAGCATAGGATTAGATAGAGGATAGGATAGAGGATAGGATAGAGGATAAGATAGGATAGAGGAGAGGATAGGATAGAGGATTAGGATAGGATAGGATAGAGGATAGGATAGGATAGGATAGAGGATAGGATAGGATAGAGGATAGGATAGGATAGAGGATAGGATAGGATAGGATAGAGGAGAGGATAGGATAGAGGATAGGATAGGATAGAGGATATGATAGATTAGAGGATAGGATAGGATAGAGTATAGGATTGGATAGAGTATAGGATAGGATAGAGAATAGGATAGGATAGAGGATATTATAGGGTAGAGGATAGGATAGGATAGAGGATATGATACGATAGAGGATAGGAAGAGGATAGGATATAATACAGTATAGGATAGGATTGAGTATAGGATGGGATAGAGGATAGGATAGGGTATTCGATAGGAATAGAGGAGAGGATAGGATAGGATAGAGGATAGGATAGGGTAGAGGATCGGATAGGATAGAGGATACGATATGATAGAGGATAGGAAAGACGATAGGATATAATACAGTATAGGATAGGATTGAGTATAGGATGGATAGAGGATAGGATAGGGTATTGGATAGGATAGAGGATAGGATAGGATAGAGGATAGGATAGGATAGAGGATAGGATAGGATAGAGGATAGGATAGGATAGAGGATATTGTAGGATAGAGGATATAATAGGATATAGGATAGGATAGAGGATAGGATAGGATAGAGGATAGGATAATGGAGAGGATAGGATAGAGGATAGGATAGGATAGAGGATAGGATATAATACAGTATAGGATAGGATTGAGTATAGGATGGGATAGAGGATAGGATAGGGTATTCGATAGGATAGAGGATAGGATAGGATAGAGGATAGGATAGGATAGAGGATAGGATAGGATAGAGGATAGGATAGGATAGAGGATAGGATAGGATAGAGGATAGGATAGGGTAGGATAGAGGATAGGATAGGATAGGATAGAGGATAGGATAGGATAGAGGATAGGATAGGATAGAGGATAGGATAGGATAGAGGATAGGGATAGGATAGGATAGGATAGAGGATAGGATAGGATAGAGGGTAGGATAGGATAGAGGATAGGATAGGATAGAGGATAGGATAGGATAGAGGATAGGAGAGGATAGAGGATATTGTAGGGTAGAGGATAGGATAGGATAGAGGATAGGATAGGATAGAGGATAGGATAGGATAGAGGATAGGATAGGATAGAGGATAGGATAGGATAGAGGTTAGGATAGTATGGAGGATGGGATAGGATAGAGGATAGGATAGCATAGAGGATAGGATAGGATAGAGGATATTGTAGGATAGAGGATAGGATAGGATAGAGGATAGGATAGGATAGGATAGGATAGAGGATAGGGTAGGATAGAGGATAGGATAGGATAGAGGATAGGATAATATAGAGTATACGATATGTTAGAGAATAGGAAAGAGGATAGGATATAATACAGTATAGGATAGGATTGAGTATAGGATGGGATAGAGGATAGGATAGGGGATTGGATAGGAAAGAGGATAGGATAGGATAGAGGATAGGATAGGCAAGAGGACAGGATAGGATAGAGGATAGGATAGGATAGAGGATAGGATAGGATAGAGGATAGGATAGGATAGAGGCTAGGATAGGATAGAGGATAGGATAGGGTAGGATAGAGGATAGGATAGGATAGGATAGAGGATAGGATAGGATAGAGGATAGGATAGGATAGAGGATAGGATAGGATAGGATAGGATAGAGGATAGGATAGGATAGAGGGTAGGATAGGATAGAGGATAGGATAGGATAGAGGATAGGATAGGATAGAGGATAGGAGAGGATAGAGGATATTGTAGGGTAGAGGATAGGATAGGATAGAGGATAGGATAGG
Source organism: Halictus rubicundus (assembly GCF_050948215.1). Taxonomy (NCBI): domain Eukaryota; kingdom Metazoa; phylum Arthropoda; class Insecta; order Hymenoptera; family Halictidae; genus Halictus; species Halictus rubicundus. The sequence continues at coordinate 20,510 of NW_027489211.1, read as the reverse complement.
ATAGAGGATAGGATAGGATAGAGGATAGGATAGGATAGAGGTTAGGATAGTATGGAGGATGGGATAGGATAGAGGATAGGATAGCATAGAGGATAGGATAGGATAGAGGATATTGTAGGATAGAGGATAGGATAGGATAGAGGATAGGATAGGATAGGATAGGATAGAGGATAGGGTAGGATAGAGGATAGGATAGGATAGAGGATAGGATAATATAGAGTATACGATATGTTAGAGAATAGGAAAGAGGATAGGATATAATACAGTATAGGATAGGATTGAGTATAGGATGGGATAGAGGATAGGATAGGGGATTGGATAGGAAAGAGGATAGGATAGGATAGAGGATAGGATAGGCAAGAGGACAGGATAGGATAGAGGATAGGATAGGATAGAGGATATTGTAGGATAAGAGGATAGGATAGGATAGAGGATAGGATAGGATAGAGGAAATGATAGGATAGAGGATAGGATAGGATAGAGGATAGGATAGGATAGGATAGAGGGTAGGGTAGAATTTGGATAGGATAGGATAGAGAATAGGATAGGATAGAGGATATTATAGATTAGAGGATAGGATAGGATAGAGGATACGATATGGTAGAGGATAGGAAAGAGGATAGGATATAATACAGTATAGGATAGGATTGAGTATAGGATGGGATAGAGGATAGGATAGGGTTTTGGATAGGATAGAGGATAGGTTAGGATAGAGGATAGGATAGGATAGATGATATTGTAGGATAGAGGATAGGATAGGATAGAGGATAGTATAGGATAGAGGATAGGGTAGGATAGAGGATAGGATAGGATAGAGGATAGGATAATATAGAGTATACGATATGTTAGAGAATAGGAAAGAGGATAGGATATAATACAGTATAGGATAGGATTGAGTATAGGATGGGATAGAGGATAGGATAGGGGATTGGATAGGAAAGAGGATAGGATAGGATAGAGGATAGGATAGGCAAGAGGACAGGATAGGATAGAGGATAGGATAGGATAGAGGATATTGTAGGATAGAGGATAGGATAGGATAGAGGATAGGACAGGATAGAGGAAAGGATAGGATAGAGGATAGGATAGGATAGAGGATAGGATAGGATAGAGGATAGGATAGGATAGAGGTTAGGATAGTATAGAGGATAGGATAGGATAGAGGATAGGATAGGATAGAGGATAGGATAGGATAGAGGGTAGGATAGGATAGAGGATAGGATAGGATAGAGGATAGGATAGGATAGAGGATAGGATAGGATAGAGGATATGATACGATAGAGGATAGGATAGGATAGAGGATAGGATAGGATAGAGGATAGGATAGGATAGAGGATAGGATAGGATAGAGGATAGGATAGGATAGAGGATAGGATAGGATAGAGGATAGGATAGGATAGAGGATAGGATAGGATAGAGGATAGGATAGGATAGAGGATAGGATAGGATAGAGGATAGGATAGGATAGAGGGTAGGATAGGATAGAGGATAGGATAGGATAGAGGATAGGATAGGATAGAGGATAGGATAGGATAGAGGATAGGATAGGATAGAGGTTAGGATAGTATAGAGGATAGGATAGGATAGAGGATAGGATAGGATAGAGGGTAGGATAGGATAGAGGATAGGATAGGATAGAGGATAGGATAGGATAGAGGATAGGATAGGATAGAGGGTAGGATAGGATAGAGGATAGGATAGGATAGAGGATAGGATAGGATAGAGGATAGGATAGGATAGAGGATAGGATAGGATAGAGGTTAGGATAGTATAGAGGATAGGATAGGATAGAGGATAGGATAGGATAGAGGGTAGGATAGGATAGAGGATAGGATAGGATAGAGGATAGGATAGGATAGAGGATAGGATAGGATAGAGGATATGATACGATAGAGGATAGGATAGGATAGAGGACTAGGACTAGGATAGAGGATAGGATAGGATAGAGGATAGGATAGGATAGAGGATAGGATAGGATAGAGGATAGGATAGGATAGAGAATAGGATAGGATAGAGGATAGGATAGGATAGAGGATAGGATAGGATAGAGGATAGGATAGGATAGAGGATAGGATAGGATAGAGAATAGGATAGGATAGAGGATATTATAGGGTAGAGGATAGGATAGGATAGAGGATACGATATGATAGAGGATAGGAAAGAGGATAGGATATAATACAGTATAGGATAGGATTGAGTATAGGATGGGATAGAGGATAGGATAGGGTTTTGGATAGGATAGAGGATAGGTTAGGATAGAGGATAGGTTAGGATAGAGGATAGGATAGGATAGAGGATATTGTAAGGATAGAGGATAGGATAGGATAGAGGATAGGATAGGATAGAGGATAGGGTAGGATAGAGGATAGGATAGGATAGAGGATAGGATAATATAGAGTATACGATATGTTAGAGAATAGGAATGAGGATAGGATATAATACAGTATAGGATAGGATTGAGTATAGGATGGGATAGAGGATAGGATAGGGGACTGGATAGGAAAGAGGATAGGATAGGATAGAGGATAGGATAGGCAAGAGGACAGGATAGGATAGAGGATAGGATAGGATAGAGGATAGGATAGGATAGATGATAGGATAGGATAGAGCATAGGATTAGATAGAGGATAGGATAGAATAGAGGATAGGATAGAGGATAGGATAGGATAGAGGATAGGATAGGATAGAGGATAGGATAGGATAGAGGAGAGGATAGGATAGAGGATAGGATAGGATAGAGGATAGGATAGGATAGAGGATAGGATAGGATAGGATAGAGGAGAGGATAGGATAGAGGATAGGATAGGATAGAGGATAGGATAGAATAGAGGATAGGATAGGATAGAGTATAGGATTGGATAGAGTATAGGATAGGATAGAGAATAGGATAGGATAGAGGATATTATAGGGTAGAGGATAGGATAGGATAGAGGATATGATACGATAGAGGATAGGAAAGAGGATAGGATATAATACAGTATAGGATAGGATTGAGTATAGGATGGGATAGAGGATAGGATAGGGTATTCGATAGGAATAGAGGATAGGATAGGATAGAGGATAGGATAGGATAGAGGATAGGATAGGGTAGAGGATAGGATAGGATAGAGGATACGATATGATAGAGGATAGGAAAGACGATAGGATATAATACAGTATAGGATAGGATTGAGTATAGGATGGGATAGAGGATAGGATAGGGTATTGGATAGGATAGAGTATAGGATAGGATAGAGGATAGGATAGATAGAGGATAGGATAGGATAGGATAGAGGATATTGTAGGATAGAGGATATAATAGGATATAGGATAGGATAGAGGATAGGATAGGATAGAGGATAGGATAGAGGATAGGATAGAGGATAGGATAGGATAGAGGATAGGATATAATACAGTATAGGATAGGATTGAGTATAGGATGGGATAGAGGATAGGATAGGGAATTCGATAGGATAGAGGATAGGATAGGATAGAGGATAGGATAGGATAGAGGATAGGATAGGATAGAGTATATGATAGGATAGAGGATAGGAGAGGGTAGAGGATAGGATAGGATAGAGGATACGATATGATAGAGGATAGGAAAGTGGATAGAATATAATACAGTATAGGATAGGATTGAGTATAGGCTGGGATAGAGGATAGGATAGGATAGAGGATAGGATAGGATAGAGGATAGGATAGGATAGAGGTTAGGATAGTATGGAGGATGGGATAGCATAGAGGATAGGATAGGATAGAGGATAGGATAGGATAGAGGATAGGATAGGATAGAGGAGAGGATAGGATAGAGGATAGGATAGGATAGAGGATAGGATAGGATAGGATAGAGGGTAGGGTAGAATTTGGATAGGATACAGGATAGGAGAGAATAGAGGATAGGATAGGATAGGATAGAGAATAGGATAGGATAGAGGATATTATAGGTTAGAGGATAGGATAGGATAGAGGATACGATATGATAGAGGATAGGAAAGAGGATAGCATATAATACAGTATAGGATAGGATTGAGTATAGGATGGGATAGAGGATAGGATAGGGTTTTGGATAGGATAGAGGATAGGTTAGGATAGAGGATAGGATAGGATAGAGGATAGGTTAGGATAGAGGATAGGATAGGATAGAGGATATTGTAGGATAGAGGATAGGATAGGATAGAGGATAGGATAGGATAGAGGATAGGGTAGGATAGAGGATAGGATAGGATAGAGGATAGGATAATATAGAGTATACGATATGTTAGAGAATAGGAAAGAGGATAGGATATAATACAGTATAGGATAGGATTGAGTACAGGATGGGATAGAGGATAGGATAGGGGATTGGATAGGAAAGAGGATAGGATAGGATAGAGGATAGGATAGGCAAGAGGACAAGATAGGATAGATGATAGGATAGGATAGAGGATATTGTAGGATAGAGGATAGGATAGGATAGAGGATAGGATAGGATAGAGGAAAGGATAGGATAGAGGATAGGATAGGATAGAGGATAGGATAGGATAGAGGATAGGATAGGATAGAGGTTAGGATAGTATAGAGGATAGGATAGGATAGAGGCTAGTATAGGATAGAGGATAGGATAGGATAGAGGATAGGATAGGATAGAGGGTAGGATAGGATAGAGGATAGGATAGGATAGAGGATAGGATAGGATAGAGGATAGGATAGGATAGAGGATATGGTATGATAGAGGATAGGATGGGATAGAGTATAGGATAGGATAGAGGATAGGATAGGATAGAGGGTAGGATAGGATACAGGATAGGATAGGATAGAGGACAGGATAGGATAGAGGTTAGGATAGTATGGAGGATGGGATAGGATAGAGGATAGGATAGGATAGAGGATAGGATAGGATAGAGGATAGGATAGGATAGATGATAGGATAGGATAGAGGAGAGGATAGGATAGAGGATAGGATAGGATAGAGGATAGGATAGGATAGAGGATAGGATAGGGTAGAGGATAGGATAGGATAGAGGATAGGATAGGATAGGATAGAGGAGAGGATAGGATAGAGGATAGGATAGGATAGAGGATAGGACTAGAATAGAGGATAGGATAGGATAGAGTATAGGATAGGATAGAGAATAGGATAGGATAGAGGATATTATAGGGTAGAGGATAGGATAGGATAGAGGATATGATACGATAGAGGATAGGAAACAGGATAGGATATAATACAGTATAGGATAGGATTGAGTATAGGATGGGATAGAGGATAGGATAGGGTATTCGATAGGATAGAGGATAGGATAGGATAGAGGATAGGATAGGATAGAGAATAGGCTAGGTTAGAGAAAGGATAGGATAGAGGATACGATATGATAGAGGATAGGAAAGAGGATAGGATATAATACAGTATAGGATAGGATTGAGTATAGGATGGGATAGAGGATAGGATAGGGTATTGGATAGGATAGAGGATAGGATAGGATAGAGGATAGGATAGGATAGAGGATAGGATAGGATAGAGGATAGAATAGGATAGAGGATAGGATAGGATAGAGGATATTGTAGGATAGAGGATATAATAGGATATAGGATAGGATAGAGGATATTATAGTATAGAGGATAGGATAGGATAGAGGAGAGGATAGGATAGGATAGAGGATAGGATAGGATAGAGGATAGAATAGGATAGAGGATAGGATAGGATAGAGGATAGGATAGGATAGAGGATATTGTAGGATAGAGGATATAATAGGATATAGGATAGGATAGAGGATATTATAGTATAGAGGATAGGATAGGATAGAGGAGAGGATAGGATAGAGGATAGGAAAGAGGATAGGATATAATACAGTATAGGATAGGATTGAGTATAGGATGGGATAGAGGATAGGATAGGGTATTGGATAGGATAGAGGATAGGATAGGATAGAGATAGGATAGGATAGAGGATAGGATAGGATAGAGGATTGGATAGGATAGAGGATAGGATAGGATAGAGGATAGGATAGGATAGAGGATAGGATAGGATAGGATAGAGGATAGGATAGGAGAGGATATTGTAGGATAGAGGATATAATAGGATATAGGATAGGATAGAGGATAGGATACGATAGAGGATAGGATAGGATAGAGGTGAGGATAGGATAGTTGATAGGATAGGATAGAGGATAGGATAGGATAGTGGATAGGATTGGATAGAGGATTGGAGAGGATAGTGGTATGGTAGGATAGAGGATAGGATAGGTTAGAGGATTGGATAGGATAGAGGATAGGATAGGATAGAGGATTGGATAGGAGAGGATAGAGGATAGGATAGGATTGAGGTGAGGATAGGATAGATGATAGGAGTGGTAGAGGATAGGATAGGATAGAGGATAGGATGTGGATAGAGGATATGTGTAGGTGAGTGGATTGGTGAGGAGGGTGGATAGGTTGGGTGAGTGGTTTGGTGTGGGGTTTGGGATAGGATTGAGGATAGGATTGGATTGAGGATAGGTTAGGATAGAGGATAGGTTAGGATGAGAGGAGAGGTGGAGTAGGAGTGGTGGATGAGAGGATAGGATTGAGTGAGGATAGGATGGAGAGGATAGGAGAGGTGTGAGGTTGGTGAGGAGTGTGGTTAGTAGAGGTGTGGAGTGTAGTGGTAGGAGGGATTGAGAGGATAGGTGTGATAGTGGTGAGGTTAGGAGGGGTGAGGTGGAGAGTGGTGTGCAGAGGTGAGAGGTGTGGTGAGGAGAGTGGATAGGAGTGGATAGTGGTGTGTGGTAGGTGTAGAGGAGAGGATTGGAGTGAGGAGTGGTGTGGTGTGTGGTGTGGTGTGGTGTGTGGGTGGTGTGGTGAGTGGTGAGGTGAGGTGTGTGGTGTGGTGTGGTGTGTGGAGTGGTGTGGAGTGTGGTGTGGTGTGGTGTGTGGGGTGGAGTGGTGTGTGGTGTGGTGTGGTGTGTGGTGTTGTGTGGTGTGTGGTGAGGTGTGGTGTGTGGTGTGGTGTGGTGTGTGGTGTGGTGTGGGGTGGTGTGTGGTGTGGTGTGGTGTGGAGTGAGGTGTGGTGAGGTGTGTGGTGTGGTGTGGTGTGTGGTGGGGTGTGGTGTGTGGTGTGGTGTGGTGTGTGGTGTGTTGTGGTGTGTGGTGTGGTGTGGTGTGTGGTGTGGTGTGGTGTGTGGTGTGGGGTGGTGTGTGGTGTGTTGTGGTGTGTGGTGTGGTGTGTGGTGTGGTGTGGTGTGTGGTGTGGTGTGGTGTGTGGTGTGGTGTGGTGTGTGGTGTGGTTTGTGGTGTGGTGTGTTGTCTGGTGTGGTGTGGTGGGTGGTGTGGTGGGGTGTGTGGTGTGGTGTGGGGTGGGGTGGGTGTGGGTGTGGTGTGGTGTGTGGTGTGGTGTGGTGTGTGGTGTGGTGTGGTGTGTGGTGGGGTGTGGTGTGTGGTGTGGTGTGGTGTGTGGTGTGGTGTGGTGTGGTGTGTGGTGTGGTGTGGTGTGTGGTGTGGTGTGGTGTGGTGTGTGGTGTGGTGTGGTGTGTGGTGTGGGGTGGTGTGTGGTGTGTTTGTGGTGTGAGAGAGCAGGGGACGAAGAAGAAGGGGGGGGGGGGGTGTGTGTGTGAAGTGGTGTGAAGAGTGAAGTATTGTGAAGAGTGAAGTGAAGTGAAGAGTGAAGTGAAGTGAAGTGAAGAGTGAAGTGAAGTGAAGAGTGAAGTGAAGTGAAGTGAAGAGTGAAGTGAAGTGAAGAGTGAAGTGAATTGAAGTGTGAAGTGAAGTGAAGAGTGAAGTGAAGTGAAGAGTGAAGTGAAGTGAAGAGTGAAGTGAATTGTAAAGTGAAGTGAAGAGTGAAATGAAGTGTAGATTGAAGTGAAGTGTAGGGTGGTGTGAAGTGAAGAGGGAAGTGAAGAGTGAAGTGAAGAGAAGAGTGAAGTGAAGTGAAGAGTGTAGTGTTGTGAAGAGTGAAGTGAAGTGTGAAGTGGTGTGAAGAGTGAAGTATTGTGAAGAGTGAAGTGAAGTGAAGAGTGAAGTGAAGTGAAGAGTGAAGTGGAGTGAAGAGTGAAGTGAAGTGAAGAGTGAAGTGAATTGAAGAGTGAAGTGAAGTGAAGAGTGAAGTGAAGTGAAGAGTGAAGTGAAGTGAAGTGAAGAGTGAAGTAAAGTGAAGTGAAGAGTGAAGTGAAGTGAAGAGTGAAGTGAAGTGAAGAGTGAAGTGAGGTGAAGAGTGAAGTGAAGTGAAGAGTGAAGTGAAGTAAAGAGTGAAGTGAAGTGAAGAGTGAAGTGAAGTGTAGAGTGAAGTGAAGTGAAGAGTGAAGTGAAGTGAAGAGTGAAGTGAAGTAAAGAGTGAAGTGAAGTGAAGAGTGAAGTGAAGTGTAGAGTGAAGTGAAGTGAAGAGTGAAGTATTGTGAAGAGTGAAGTGAAGTGAAGAGTGAAGTGAAGTGAAGAGTGAAGTGGAGTGATGAGTGAAGTGAAGATAAGAGTGAAGTGAAGTGAAGAGTGAGGTGAAGTGAAGAGTGAAGTGAAGTGTGAAGTGGTGTGAAGAGTGAAGTATTGTGAAGAGTGAAGTGAAGTGAAGAGTGAAGTGAAGTGAAGTGAAGAGTGAAGTGAAGTGAAGAGTGAAGAGAGTGAAGAGTGAAGTGAATTGAAGAGTGAAGTGAAGTGAAGAGTGAAGTGAAGTGAAGAGTGAAGTGAAGTGAAGAGTGAAGTGAATTGTAAATTGAAGTGAAGAGTGAAATGAAGTGTAGATTGAAGTGAAGTGAAGAGTGAAGTATTGTGAAGAGTGAAGTGAAGTGAAGAGTGAAGTGAAGTGAAGAGTGAAGTGAAGTGATGAGTGAAGTGAAGATAAGAGTGAAGTGAAGTGAAGAGTGAAGTGAAGTGAAGTGAAGAGTGAAGTGAAGTGAAGAGTGAAGTGAAGTGAAGAGTGAAGTGAAGTGAAGAGTGAAGTATTGTGAAGAGTGAAGTGAAGTGAAGAGTGAAGTGAAGTGAAGAGTGAAGTGAAGTGAAGAGTGAAGTGAAGTGATGAGTGAAGTGAAGATAAGAGTGAAGTGAAGTGAAGAGTGAGGTGAAGTGAAGAGTGAAGTGAAGTGTGAAGTGGTGTGAAGAGTGAAGTATTGTGAAGAGTGAAGTGAAGTGAAGAGTGAAGTGAAGTGAAGTGAAGAGTGAAGTGGAAGTGAAGAGTGAAGTGAAGTGAAGAGTGAAGTGAATTGAAGAGTGAAGTGAAGTGAAGAGTGAAGTGAAGTGAGGAGTGAAGTGAAGTGAAGAGTGAAGTGAATTGTAAAGTGAAGTGAAGAGTGAAATGAAGTGTAGATTGAAGTGAAGTGTAGGGTGGTGTGAAGTGAAGAGGGAAGTGACGAGTGAAGTGAAGAGAAGAGTGAAGTGAAGTGAAGAGTGTAGTGTTGTGAAGAGTGAAGTGAAGTGTGAAGTGGTGTGAAGAGTGAAGTATTGTGAAGAGTGAAGTGAAGTGAAGAGTGAAGTGAAGTGAAGAGTGAAGTGGAGTGAAGAGTGAAGTGAAGTGAAGAGTGAAGTGAAGTGAAGAGAAGAGTGAAGTGAAGTGAAGAGTGTAGTGTTGTGAAGAGTGAAGTGAAGTGTGAAGTGGTGTGAAGAGTGAAGTATTGTGAAGAGTGAAGTGAAGTGAAGAGTGAAGTGGAGTGAAGAGTGAAGTGAAGTGAAGAGTGAAGTGAAGTGAAGAGTGAAGTGAAGTGAAGAGTGAAGTGAATTGTAAAGTGAAGTGAAGAGTGAAATGAAGTGTAGATTGAAGTGAAGTGTAGGGTGGTGTGAAGTGAAGAGGGAAGTGAAGAGTGATGTGAGGTGAAGAGTGAAGTGAAGGGAAGAGTTAAGTGAAGTGGAGAGTGAAGTGAAGTGAAGAGTGAAGTGAAGTGAAGAGTGAAGTGAGTTGTAAAGTGAAGTGAAGAGTGAAATGAAGTGTAGATTGAAGTGAAGTGTAGGGTGGTGTGAAGTGAAGGGGGACGTGAAGAGTGAGGTGATGTGAAGAGTGAAGTGAAGTGAAGAGTAAAGTGTTGTGAAGAGTGAAGTGAAGTGGAGAGTGAAGTGAAGTGTAGAGTGAACGTGAAGTGAAGAGTGGAGTGAAGTGAAGAGTGAAGTGAAGTGAAGAGTGAAGTGAAGAGAAGAGTGAAGTGAAGTGAAGTGAAGAGTGAAGTGAAGTGAAGAGTAAAGTGAAGTGAAGAGTGAAGTGAAGTGAAGAGTGAAGTGAAGTGAAGAGTGAAGTGAAGAGAAGAGTGAAGTGAAGTGATGAGTGAAGTGAAGTGAAGAGTGAAGTGAAGTGAAGAGTGAAGTGAAGTGAAGAGTGAAGTGAATGAAGAATGTAGTGAAGTTAAGAGTGAAGTGAAGGGAAGAGTGAAGTGAAGTGAAGGGTGAAGTGAAGTAAAGAGTGAAGTGAAGTGAAGAGTGAAGTGAAGTGTAGAAGTGAAATGAAGTGCAGAGTGATGTAATGTGAAGAGTGAAGTGAAGTGAAGAGTGAAGTGAAGTGAAGAGTGAAGTGAAGTGAAGAGTGAAGTGAAGTAAAGACGTGAAGTGAAGTGAAGAGTGAAGTGAAGTGAAGAGTGAAGTGTAGTGAAGCGTGAAGTGAAGTGAAGAGTGTAGTGAAGTTAAGAGTGAAGTGAAGTGAAGAGTGAAGTGAAGTGAAGAGTGAAGTGAAGTGAAGAGTGAAGTGAAGGGAAGAGTGAAGTGAAGTGAAGAGTGAAGTGAAGTGAAGAGTGAAGTATTGTGAAGAGTGAAGTGAAGTGATGAGTGAAGTGAGGGGAAGAGGGAAGTGAAGTGAAGAGTGAAGTGAAGTGAAGAGGGAAGTGAATTGAAAAGTGAAGTGAAGAGTGAAATGAAGGGTAGATTGAAGTGAAGTGTAGGGTGGTGTGAAGTGAAGAGGGAAGTGGAGAGTTCTGTGAGGTGTAGAGTGTGGTGAAGTGAAGAGTGAAGTGAAGTGAAGAGTGAAGTAAAGTGAAGAGTGAAGTGAAGTGAAGAGTGAAGTGAAGTGAAGAGTGAAGTATTGTGAAGAGTGAAGTGAAGTGAAGAAGTGAAGTTAAGTGAAGAGTGAAGTGAAGTGAAGAGTGAAGTTAAGTGAAGAGTGAAGTGAATTTTAAAGTGAAGTGAAGAGTGAATGAAGTGTAGATTGAAGTGAAGTGTAGGGTGGTGTGGAGTGAAGAGGGAAGTGAAGAGTGATGTGAGGTGAAGAGTGAAGTGAAGTGAAGAGTTAAGTGTTGTGAAGAGTGAAGTGAAGTGGAGAGTGAAGTGAAGTGAAGTGAAGAGTGGAGAGAAGTGAAGGGTGAAGTGAATTTGGAGTAAAGTAAAGAGTGAAGTGAAGTGAAGTGAAGAGTGAAGTGAAGTGAAGAGTGAAGTGAAGAGAAGAGTGAAGTGAAGTGAAGAGTGAAGTGAAGTGAAGAGTGAAGTGAAGTGAAGAGTGGAGTGAATGAAGAATGTAGTGAAGTTAAGAGTGAAGTGAAGTGAAGAGTGAAGTGAAGTGAAGAGTGAAGTGAAGTGAAGAGTGAAATGAAGTGTAGATTGAAGTGAAGTGTAGGGTGGTGTGGAGTGAATAGGGACGTGAAGAGTGATGTGAGGTGAAGAGTGAAGTGAAGTGAAGAGTAAAGAGAAGTGAAGAGTGAAGTGATGTGTAGAGTGAAGTGAAGTGAAGAGTGAAGTGAAGTGCAGAGTGAAGTGAAGTGAAGAGTGAAGTGAGTTGGAAAGTGAAGTGAAGAGTGAAATGAAGTGTAGATTGAAGTGAAGTGTAGGGTGGTGTGAAGTGAAGAGTGAAGTGAAGTGAAGAGTGAAGTGAAGAGTGAAGTGAAGAGTGAAGTGAAGTGAAGAGTGAAGTGAAGTGTGAAGTGGTGTGAAGAGTGAAGTATTGTGAAGAGTGAAGTGAAGTGAAGTGAAGAGTGAAGTGAAGTGAAGAGTGAAGTGAAGTGTAGAGTGAAGTGAATTGTAAAGTGAAGTGAAGAGTGAAATGAAGTGTAGATTGAAGTGAAGTGTAGGGTGGTGTGAAGTGAGGAGGGAAGTGAAGAGTGATGTGAGGTGAAGAGTGAAGTGAAGTGAAGAGTAACAGTGAAGTGAAGAGTGAAGTGAAGTGAAGAGTGAAGTGAAGTGAAGAGTGGAAGTGAGTTGTAAAGTGAAGTGAAGAGTGAAATGAAGTGTAGATTGAAGTGAAGTGTAGGGTGGTGTGAAGTGAAGAGGGAAGTGAAGAGTGAGGTGATGTGAAGAGTGAAGTGAAGTGAAGAGTAAAGTGTTGTGAAGAGTGAAGTGACAGTGGAGAGTGAAGTGAAGTGTAGAGTGAATTGAAGTGTAGAGTGCAAGTGAAGTGAAGAGTGGAGTGAAGTGAAGAGTGAAGTGAAGTGAAGAGTGAAGTGAAGAGAAGAGTGAAGTGAAGTGAAGTGAAGAGTGAAGTGAAGTGAAGAGTGAAGTGAAGTGAAGAGTGAAGTGAAGAGAAGAGTGAAGTGAAGTGAAGAGTGAAGTGAAGTGAAGAGTGAAGTGAAGTGAAGAGTGAAGTGAAGAGTGGAGTGAAGTGAAGAGTGAGTTGAAGTGGAGAGTGAAGTGAAGTGATGAGTGAAGTGAAGTGAAGAGTGAAGTGAAGTGAAGAGTGAAGTGAAGGGAAGAGGGAAGTGAAGTGAAGAGTGAAGTGAAGTGAAGAGGGAAGTGAATGGAAAAGTGAAGTGAAGAGTGAAATGAAGTGTAGATTGAAGTGAAGTGTAGGGTGGTGTGAAGTGAAGATGGACGTGGAGAGTTATGTGAGGTGTAGAGTGTGGTGAAGTGAAGAGTGAAGTGAAGTGAAGAGTGAAGTAAAGTGAAGAGTGAAGTGAAGTGAAGAGTGAAGTGAAGTGAAGAGTGAAGTATTGTGAAGAGTGAAGTGAAGTGAAGAGTGAAGTTAAGTGAAGAGTGAAGTTAAGTGAAGAGTGAAGTGAATTTTAAAGTGAAGTGAAGAGTGAAATGAAGTGTAGATTGAAGTGAAGTGTAGGGTGGTGTGAAGTGAAGAGGGAAGTGAAGAGTGATGTGAGGTGAAGAGTGAAGTGAAGTGAAGAGTAAAGTGTTGTGAAGAGTGAAGTGAAGTGGAGAGTGAAGTGAAGTGAAGAAGTGAAGTGAAGTGAAGAGTGAAGTGAAGTGAAGAGTGAAGTGAAGTGAAGAGTGAAGTGAAGTGGAGAGTGAAGTGAAGTGAAGAGTGAAGTGAAGTGAAGAGTGAAGTGAAGTGAAGAGTGAAGTGAAGTGAAGAGTGAAGTGAAGTGAAGAGTGAAGTGAAGTGAAGAGTGAGGTGATGTGAAGAGTGAAGTGAAGTGAAGAGTGAAGTGAAGTGAAGAGTGAAGTGAAGTGAAGAGTGAAGTGAAGTAAAGAGTGAAGTGAAGTGAAGAGTGAAGTGAAGTGAAGAGTGTAGTGAAGTTAAGAGTGAAGTGAAGTGAAGAGTGAAGTGAAGTGAAGAGTGAAGTGAAGTGAAGAGTGAAGTGAAGTGAAGAGTGAAGTGAAGTAAAGAGTGAAGTGAAGTGAAGAGTGAAGTGAAGTGAAGAGTGAAGTGAAGTGAAGAGTGAAGTGAAGTAAAGAGTGAAGTGAAGTGAAGAGTGAAGTGAAGTGAAGAGTGTAGTGAAGTTAAGAGTGAAGTGAAGTGAAGAGTGAAGTGAAGTGAAGAGTGAAGTGAAGTGAAGAGTGAAGTGAAGTGAAGAGTGAAGTGAAGTAAAGAGTGAAGTGAAGTGAAGAGTGAAGTGAAGTGAAGAGTGAAGTGAAGTGAAGAGTGAAGTGAAGTGAAGAGTGAAGTGAAGTGAAGCAGTGAAGTGAAGTGAAGAGTGAAGTGAAGTGAAGAGTGAAGTGAAGTGAAGAGTGAAGTGAAGTGAAGAGTGAAGTGAAGTGAAGAGTGAAGTGAAGTGAAGAGTGAGGTGATGTGAAGAGTGAAGTGAAGTGAAGAGTGAAGTGAAGTGAAGAGTGAAGTGAAGTGAAGAGTGAAGTGAAGTAAAGAGTGAAGTGAAGTGAAGAGTGAAGTGAAGTGAAGAGTGAAGTGAAGTGAAGAGTGTAGTGAAGTTAAGAGTGAAGTGAAGTGAAGAGTGAAGTGAAGTGAAGAGTGAAGTGAAGTGAAGAGTGAAGTGAAGGGAAGAGTGAAGGGAAGTGAAGAGTGAAGTGAAGTGAAGAGTGAAGTATTGTGAAGAGTGAAGTGAAGTGAAGAGTGAAGTGAAGGGAAGAGGAAGTGAAGTGAAGAGTGAAGTGAAGTGAAGAGGGAAGTGAATTGCAAAAAGTGAAGTGAAGAGTGAAATGAAGTGTAGATTGAAGTGAAGTGTAGGGTGGTGTGAAGTGAAGAGGGAAGTGGAGAGTTATGTGAGGTGTAGAGTGTGGTGAAGTGAAGAGTGAAGTGAAGTGAAGAGTGAAGTAAAGTGAAGAGTGAAGTGTAGTGAAGAGTGAAGTGAAGTGAAGAGTGAAGTATTGTGATGAGTGAAGTGAAGTGAAGAGTGAAGTTAAGTGAAGAGTGAAGTGAATTTTAAAGTGAAGTGAAGAGTGAAATGAAGTGTAGATTGAAGTGAAGTGTAGGGTGGTGTGAAGTGAAGAGGGACAGTGAAGAGTAATGTGAGGTGAAGAGTGAAGTGAAGTGAAGAGTTGAGTGTTGTGAAGAGTGAAGTGAAGTGGAGAGTGAAGTGAAGTGAATTTGGAGTAAAGTAAAGAGTGAAGTGAAGTGAAGTGAAGAGTGAAGTGAAGTGACGAGAGAAGTGATGGGAAGAGTGAAGTGAAGTGAAGAGTGAAGTGAAGTGAAGAGTGAAGTATTGTGAAGAGTGAAGTGAAGTGAAGAGTGAAGTGAAGGGAAGAGGGAAGTGAAGTGAAGAGTGAAGTGAAGTGAAGAGGGAAGTGAATTGAAAAGTGAAGTGAAGAGTGAAATGAAGTGTAGATTGAAGTGAAGTGGTAGGGTGGTGTGAAGTGAAGAGGGAAGTGGAGAGTTATGTGAGGTGTAGAGTGTGGTGAAGTGAAGAGTGAAGTGAAGTGAAGAGTGAAGTAAAGTGAAGAGTGAAGTGAAGTGAAGTGAAGTGAAGAGTGAAGTGAAGTGAAGAGTGAAGTATTGTGAAGAGTGAAGTGAAGTGAAGAGTGGAGTGAAGTGAAGAGTGAAGTGAAATGAAGAATGTAGTGAAGTTAAGAGTGAAGTGAAGTGAAGAGTGAAGTGAAGTGAAGAGTGAAGTGAAGTGAAGAGTGAAGTGAAGTGAAGAGTAAAGTATTGTGAAGAGTGAAGAGAAGTGAAGAGTGAAGTGAAGTGAAGAGTGAAGTGAAGTGAAGAGTGAAGTGAAGTAAAGAGTGAACGTGAAGTGAAGAGTGCAAGTGAAGTGAAGTGAAGTGAAGAGTGAAGTGAAGTGAAGAGTGAGTGAAGTGAAGAGTGAAGTGAAGTGAAGTGAAGAGTGAAGTAAAGTGAAGTGAAGAGTGAAGTGAAGTGAAGAGTGAAGTGAAGTGAAGAGTGAAGTGAAGTGAAGAGTGAAGTGAAGTGAAGAGTGAAGTGAAGGGAAGAGGGAAGTGAAGTGAAGAGTGAAGTGAAGTGAAGCAGGGAAGTGAATTGAAAAGTGAAGTGAAGAGTGAAATGAAGTGTAGATTGAAGTGAAGTGTAGGGTGGTGTGAAGTGAAGAGGGAAGTGGAGAGTTATGTGAGGTGTAGAGTGTGGTGAAGTGAAGAGTGAAGTGAAGTGAAGAGTGAAGTAAAGTGAAGAGTGAAGTGAAGTGAAGTGAAGTGAAGAGTGAAGTGAAGTGAAGAGTGAAGTATTGTGAAGAGTGAAGTGAAGTGAAGAGTGGAGTGAAGTGAAGAGTGAAGTGAAATGAAGAATGTAGTGAAGTTAAGAGTGAAGTGAAGTGAAGAGTGAAGTGACGTGAAGAGTGAAGTGAAGTGAAGAGTGAAGTGAAGTGAAGAGTGAAGTGAAGTGAAGAGTAAAGTATAGTGAAGAGTGAAGAGAAGTGAAGAGTGAAGTGAAGTGAAGAGTGAAGTGAAGTGAAGAGTGAAGTGAAGTAAAGAGTGAAGTGAAGTGAAGAGTGAAGTGAAGTGAAGTGAAGTGAAGAGTGAAGTGAAGTGAAGAGTGAAGTGAAGTGAAGAGTGAAGTGAAGTGAAGAGTGAAGTGAAGTGAAGTGAAGAGTGACAGTAAAGTGAAGTGAAGAGTGAAGTGAAGTGAAGAGTGAAGTGAAGTGAAGAGTGAAGTGAAGTGAAGAGTGAAGTGAAGTGAAGAGTGAAGTGAAGTGAAGAGTGAAGTGAGTTGTACAAGTGCAAGTGAAGAGTGAAATGAAGTGTAGATTGAAGTGAAGTGTAGGGTGGTGTGAAGTGAAGAGTGAAGTGAAGTGAAGAGTGAAGTGAAGAGAATGGTGAAGTGCAGAGTGAAGTGAAGTGAAGAGTGAAGTGAAGTGTGAAGTGGTGTGAAGAGTGAAGTATTGTGAAGAGTGAAGTGAAGTGAAGAGTGAAGTGAAGTGAAGAGTGAAGTGAAGTGAAGAGTGAAGTGACGTGAAGAGTGAAGTGAATTGTACAAGTGAAGTGAAGAGTGAAATGAAGTGTAGATTGAAGTGAAGTGTAGGGTGGTGTGAAGTGAGGAGGGAAGTGAAGAGTGATGTGAGGTGAAGAGTGAAGTGCAGTGAAGAGTAAAGTGAAGTGAAGACGTGAAGTGAAGTGAAGAGAAGAGTGGAAGTGAGTTGTAAAGTGAAGTGAAGAGTGAAATGAAGTGTAGATTGAAGTGAAGTGTAGGGGTGGTGTGAAGTGAAGAGGGAAGTGAAGAGTGAGGTGATGTGAAGAGTGAAGTGAAGCTGAAGAGTCAAGTGTTGTGAAGTGAAGTGAAGTGGGAGTGAAGTGAAGTGTAGAGTGAATTGAAGTGTAGAGTGAAGTGAAGTGAAGAGTGGAGTGATGTGAAGAGTGAAGTGAAGTGAAGAGTGAAGTGAAGAGAAGAGTGAAGTGAAGTGAAGTGAAGAGTGAAGTGAAGTGAAGAGTGAAGTGAAGTGAAGAGTGAAGGTGCCAGAGTGAAGGTGCAGAAGAGAGAGCAGTGCAGGACGATGAAGCGTGAAGTGAAGTGAAGAGAGAGTGAGGTGAAGACGGTGAAGTGCAGTGAAGAGAGAAGTGAAGTGAAGAGTGCGTGCTGAAGATATCCTATCCTATCTCTATCCTATCTATCCTCTATCACTATCCTATCCTCCTATCCTATCCTATCCTCTATCGTATCATATCCTCTATCCTATCCTATCCTCTATCCTATCCTATCCTCTATCCTATCCTATCCTCTATCCTATCCTATCCTCTATCCTATCCTATCCTCTATCCTATCGAATACCCTATCCTATCCTCTATCCCATCCTATACTCAATCCTATCCTATACTGTATTATATCCTATCCTCTATCTATCCTATCCTCTATCCTATCCTCTCCATTATCTATCCTCTATCCTATCCTATCCTCTATCCTATCCTATATCCTATTATATCCTCTATCCTACAATATCCTCTATCCTATCCTATCCTCTATCCTATCCTATCCTCTATCCTATCCTATCCTCTATCCTATCCTATCCTCTATCCTATCCTATCCTCTATCCTATCCTATCCTCTATCCTATCCTATCCTCTATCCTATCCTATCCTCTATCCTATCCAATACCCTATCCTATCCTCTATCCCATCCTATACTCAATCCTATCCTATACTGTATTATATCCTATCGTCTTTCCTATCCTCTATCTAATCCTATGCTCTATCCTATCCTATCCTCTATCCTATCCTATCCTCTATCCTACCCTATCCTCTATCCTATCCTATCCTATCCTATCCTCTATCCTATCCTATCCTCTATCCTACAATATCCTCTATCCTATCCTATCCTCTATGCTATCCTATCCTCTATCCTATCCCATCCTCCATACTATCCTAACCTCTATCCTATCCTATCCTCTATCCTATCCTATCCTCTATCCTATCCTATCCTCTATCCTATCCTATCCTCTATCCTATCCTATCCTCTACCCTACAATATCCTCTATCCTCTCCTATCCTCTATCCTATCCTATCCTCTATCCTATCCTATCCTCTATCCTATCCTACCCTCTATCCTATCCTATCCTCTATCCTATCCTATCCTATCCTATCCTCTATCCTATCCTATCCTCTATCCTATCCTATCCTCTATCCTATCCTATCCTCTATCCTATCCTATCCTATCCTCTATCCTACCCTATCCTATCCTCTATCCTATCCTATCCTCTATCCTATCCTATCCTCTATCCTATCCTATCCTCTATCCTATCCTATCCTCTATCCTATCCTATCCTCTATCCTATCGAATACCCTATCCTATCCTCTATCCCATCCTATACTCAATCCTATCCTATACTGTATTATATCCTATCCTCTATCCTATCCTATCCTCTATCCTATCCTCTCCATTATCCTATCCTCTATCCTATCCTATCCTCTATCCTATCCTATATCCTATTATATCCTCTATCCTACAATATCCTCTATCCTATCCTATCCTCTATCCTATCCTATCCTCTATCCTATCCTATCCTCTATCCTATCCAATACCCTATCCTATCCTCTATCCCATCCTATACTCAATCCTATCCTATACTGTATTATATCCTATCGTCTTTCCTATCCTCTATCATATCGTATCCTCTATCCTATCCGATCCTCTACCCTATCCTATCCTCTATCCTATCCTATCCTCTCCTCTATTCCTATCGAATACCCTATCCTATCCTCTATCCCATCCTATACTCAATCCTATCCTATACTGTATTATATCCTATCCTCTTTCCTATCCTCTATCGTATCATATCCTCTATCCTATCCTATCCTCTACCCTATAATATCCTCTATCCTATCCTATTCTCTATCCTATAATATACTCTATCCAATCCTATACTCTATCCTATCCTATCCTCTATTCTATCATATCCTCTATCCTATCCTATCCTCTATCCTATCCTCTCCTCTATCCTATCCTATCCTATCCTCTATCCTATCCTATCCTCTATCCTATCCTATCCTCTATCCTATCCTATCCTATCCTCTATCCTATCCTATCCTATCCTCTATCCTATCCTCTCCTCTATCCTATCTTATCCTCTATCCTATCCTCTATCCTATCCTCTATCTAATCCTATGCTCTATCCTATCCTATCCTCTATCCTATCCTATCCTCTATCCTATCTTATCCTCTATCCTATCCTATCCTCTATCCTATCCTATCCTCTATCCTATCCTACCCTCTATCCAATCCTATCCTCTATCCTATCCTATACTCTATCCTATCCTATCCTCTATCCTATCCTATCCTCTATCCTATCCTATCCTATCCTATCCTCTATCCTATCCTATCCTCTATCCTATCCTATCCTATCCTCTATCCTATCCTATCCTCTATCGTATCATATCCTCTATCCTATCCTATCCTCTATCCTATCCTATCCTCTATCCTATCCTATCCTCTATCCTATCCTATCCTCTATCCTATCCTATCCTCTATCCTATCGAATACCCTATCCTATCCTCTATCCCATCCTATACTCAATCCTATCCTATACTGTATTATATCCTATCCTCTATCCTATCCTATCCTCTATCCTATCCTCTCCATTATCCTATCCTCTATCCTATCCTATCCTCTATCCTATCCTATATCTATTATATCCTCTATCCTACAATATCCTCTATCCTATCCTATCCTCTATCCTATCCTATCCTCTATCCTATCCTATCCTCTATCCTATCCTATCCTCTATCCTATCCTATCCTCTATCCTATCCTATCCTCTATCCTATCCTATCCTCTATCCTATCCAATACCCTATCCTATCCTCTATCCCATCCTATACTCAATCCTATCCTATACTGTATTATATCCTATCGTCTTTCCTATCCTCTATCATATCGTATCCTCTATCCTATCCTATCCTCTACCCTATCCTATCCTCTATCCTATCCTATCCTCTCCTCTATCCTATCGAATACCCTATCCTATCCTCTATCCCATCCTATACTCAATCCTATCCTATACTGTATTATATCCTATCCTCTTTCCTATCCTCTATCGTATCATATCCTCTATCCTATCCTATCCTCTACCCTATAATATCCTCTATCCTATCCTATTCTCTATCCTATCCTATACTCTATCCAATCCTATACTCTATCCTATCCTATCCTCTATTCTATCATATCCTCTATCCTATCCTATCCTCTATCCTATCCTCTCCACTATCCTATCCTATCCTATCCTATCCTCTATCCTATCCTATCCTATCCTCTATCCTATCCTCTCCTCTATCCTATCCTATCCTCTATCCTATCCTCTATCCTATCCTCTATCTAATCCTATGCTCTATCCTATCCTATCCTCTATCCTATCCTATCCTCTATCCTATCCTATCCTCTATCCTATCCTATCCTCTATCCTATCCTATCCTCTATCCTATCCTACCCTCTATCCAATCCTATCCTCTATCCTATCCTATACTCTATCCTATCCTATCCTCTATCCTACAATATCCTCTATCCTATCCTATCCTCTATCCTAACCTATCCTCTATCATATCCAAAACCCTATCCTATCCTCTATCCCATCCTATCCTCTATCCTATCCTATCCTCTATCCCTATCCTATATCCTATTATATCCTCTA